>NC_092416.1:111273428-111494098 GCF_040894005.1 Engystomops pustulosus | reverse complement strand
ACTGCAGAGAAGCCCCGAAGCGCTCTCCTGCAGAAGCCCCAGGCGCTTCTCTGCAGAAGCCCCAGGCCCTTCTCTGCAGTGATATTCTGCAGAAGCCCCAGGCGCTTCTCCTGCAGAAGCCCCAGGCGCTTCTCCTGCAGAAGCCCCAGGCGCTTCTCCTGCAGAAGCCCCAGGCGCTTCTCCTGCAGAAGGCCCAGCCCCCAGGCGCTTCTCCTGCAGAAGCCCAGGCGCTTCTCTGCAGAAGCCCCAGGCGCTTCTCCTGCAGAGCCCCAGCGCTTCTCCTGCAGAAGCCCCAGGCGCTTCTCCTGCAGAAGCCCCAGGCGCTCTCCTGCAGAAGCCCCAGGCGGCTTCTCCTGCAGAAGCCCCAGGCCGCTTCTCCTGCAGAAGCCCAGGCCCTTCTCCTGCAGAAGCCCCAGGCGCTTCTCCTGCAGAAGCCCCAGCGCTTCTCCTGCAGAAGCCCAGGCGCTTCTCCTGCAGAAGCCCCAGGCGCTTCTCCTGCAGAAGCCCCAGGCGCTTCTCCTGCAGAAGCCCCAGGCGCTTCTCCTGCAGAAGCCCCAGGCGCTTCTCCTGCAGAAGCCCCAGGCGCTTCTCCCTGCAGAAGCCCCAGGCGCTTCTCCTGCAGAAGCCCCAGGCGCTTCTCCTGCAGAAGCCCCAGGCGCTTCTCCTGCAGAAGCCCCAGGCGCTTCTCCTGCAGAAGCCCCAGGCGCTTCTCCTGCAGAAGCCCCAGGCGCTTCTCCTGCAGAAGCCCCAGGCGCTTCTCCTGCAGAAGCCCCAGGCGCTTCTCCTGCAGAAGCCCAGGCGCTTCTCCTGCAGAAGCCCCAGGCGCTTCTCTGCAGAAGCCCCAGGCCCTTCTCCTGCAGAAGCCCCAGGCGCTTCTCCTGCAGAAGCCCCCAGGCGCTTCTCCTGCAGAAGCCCCAGGCGCTTCTCCTGCAGAAGCCCCAGGCGCTTCTCCTGCAGAAGCCCCAGGCGCTTCTCCTGCAGAAGCCCCAGGCGCTTCTCCTGCAGAAGCCCCAGGCGCTTCTCCTGCAGAAGCCCCAGGCGCTTCTCCTGCAGAAGCCCCAGGCGCTTCTCCTGCAGAAGCCCCAGGCGCTTCTCCTGCAGAAGCCCCAGGCGCTTCTCCTGCAGAAGCCCCAGGCGCTTCTCTGCAGAAGCCCCAGGCGCTTCTCCTGCAGAAGCCCCAGGCGCTTCTCCTGCAGAAGCCCAGGCGCTTCTCCTGCAGAAGCCCCAGGCGCTTCTCCTGCAGAAGCCCCAGGCGCTTCTCTGCAGAAGCCCCAGGCGCTTCTCCTGCAGAAGCCCCAGGCGCTTCTCCTGCAGAAGCCCCAGGCGCTTCTCCTGCAGAAGCCCCAGGCGCTTCTCCTGCAGAAGCCCCAGGCGCTTCTCCTGCAGAAGCCCCAGGCGCTTCTCCTGCAGAAGCCCCAGGCGCTTCTCCTGCAGAAGCCCAGGCGCTTCTCCTGCAGAAGCCCCAGGCGCTTCTCCTGCAGAAGCCCCAGGCGCTTCTCCTGCAGAAGCCCCAGGCGCTTCTCCTGCAGAAGCCCCAGGCGCTTCTCCTGCAGAAGGCCCCAGGCGCTTCTCCTGCAGAAGCCCCAGGCGCTTCTCCTGCAGAAGCCCCAGGCGCTTCTCCTGCAGAAGCCCAGGCGCCTTCTCCTGCAGAAGCCCCAGGCGCTTCTCCTGCAGAAGCCCCAGGCGCTTCTCCTGCAGAAGCCCAGGCGGCTTCTCCTGCAGAAGCCCCAGGCGCTTCTCCTGCAGAAGCCCCAGGCGCTTCTCCTGCAGAAGCCCCAGGCGCTTCTCCTGCAGAAGCCCCAGGCGCTTCTCCTGCAGAAGCCCCAGGCGCTTCTCCTGCAGAAGCCCCAGGCGCTTCTCCTGCAGAAGCCCCAGGCGCTTCTCCTGCAGAAGCCCCAGGCGCTTCTCCTGCAGAAGCCCCAGGCGCTTCTCCTGCAGAAGCCCCAGGCGCTTCTCCTGCAGAAGCCCAGGCGCTTCTCCTGCAGAAGCCCCAGGCGCTTTCCTGCAGAAGCCCCAGGCGCTTCTCCTGCAGAAGCCCCAGGCGCTTCTCCTGCAGAAGCCCCAGGCGCTTCTCCTGCAGAAGCCCCAGGCGCTTCTCCTGCAGAAGCCCCCAGGCGCTTCTCCTGCAGAAGCCCCAGGCGCTTCTCCTGCAGAAGCCCCAGGCGCTTCTCCTGCAGAAGCCCCAGGCGCTTCTCTGCAGAAGCCCCAGGCGCTTCTCCTGCAGAGCCCCAGGCGCTTCTCCTGCAGAAGCCCAGGCGCTTCTCCTGCAGAAGCCCAGGCGCTTCTCCTGCAGAAGCCCCAGGCGCTTCTCCTGCAGAAGCCCCAGGCGCTTCTCCTGCAGAAGCCCCAGGCGCTTCTCCTGCAGAAGCCCCAGGCGCTTCTCCTGCAGAAGCCCCAGGCGCTTCTCCTGCAGAAGCCCCAGGCGCTTCTCCTGCAGAAGCCCCAGGCGCTTCTCCTGCAGAAGCCCCAGCGCTTCTCCTGCAGAAGCCCAGGCGCTTCTCCTGCAGAAGCCCCAGGCGCTTCTCCTGCAGAAGCCCCAGCGCTTCTCCTGCAGAAGCCCCAGGCGCTTCTCCTGCAGAAGCCCCAGGCGCTTCTCCTGCAGAAGCCCCAGGCGCTTCTCCTGCAGAAGCCCCAGGCGCTTCTCCTGCAGAAGCCCCAGGCGCTTCTCCTGCAGAAGCCCCAGGCGCTTCTCCTGCAGAAGCCCCAGGCGCTTCTCCTGCAGAAGCCCCAGGCGCTTCTCTGCAGAAGCCCCAGGCGCTTCTCCTGCAGAAGCCCCAGGCGCTTTCTCCTGCAGAAGCCAGGCGCTTCTCCTGCAGAAGCCCCAGGCGCTTCTCCTGCAGAAGCCCCAGGCGCTTCTCCTGCAGAAGCCCCAGGCGCTTCTCCTGCAGAAGCCCCAGGCGCTTCTCCTGCAGAAGCCCCAGGCGCTTCTCCTGCAGAAGCCCAGGCGCTTCTCCTGCAGAAGCCCCAGGCGCTTCTCCTGCAGAAGCCCCAGGCGCTTCTCCTGCAGAAGCCCCAGGCGCTTCTCCTGCAGAAGCCCCAGGCCGCTTCTCCTGCAGAAGCCCCAGGCGCTTCTCCTGCAGAAGCCCCAGGCGCTTCTCCTGCAGAAGCCCCAGGCGCTTCTCCTGCAGAAGCCCCAGGCGCTTCTCCTGCAGAAGCCCCAGGCTCTTTCTCCTGCAGAAGCCCCAGGCGCTTCTCCTGCAGAAGCCCCAGGCGCTTCTCCTGCAGAAGCCCCAGGCGCTTCTCCTGCAGAAGCCCCAGGCGCTTCTCCTGCAGAAGCCCCAGGCGCTTCTCCTGCAGAAGCCCCAGGCGCTTCTCCTGCAGAAGCCCCAGGCGCTTCTCCTGCAGAAGCCCCAGGCGCTTCTCCTGCAGAAGCCCCAGGCGCTTCTCTGCAGAAGCCCCAGGCGCTTCTCCTGCAGAAGCCCCAGGCGCTTCTCCTGCAGAAGCCCCAGGCGCTTCTCCTGCAGAAGCCCCAGGCGCTTCTCCTGCAGAAGCCCCAGGCGCTTCTCCTGCAGAAGCCCCAGGCGCTTCTCCTGCAGAAGCCCCAGGCGCTTCTCCTGCAGAAGCCCCAGGCGCTTCTCCTGCAGAAGCCCCAGGCGCTTCTCCTGCAGAAGCCCCAGGCGCTTCTCCTGCAGAAGCCCCAGGCGCTTCTCCTGCAGAAGCCCCAGGCGCTTCTCCTGCAGAAGCCCCAGGCGCTTCTCCTGCAGAAGCCCCAGGCGCTTCTCCTGCAGAAGCCCCAGGCGCTTCTCCTGCAGAAGCCCCAGGCGCTTCTCCTGCAGAAGCCCCAGGCGCTTCTCCTGCAGAAGCCCCAGGCGCTTCTCCTGCAGAAGCCCCAGGCGCTTCTCCTGCAGAAGCCCCAGGCGCTTCTCCTGCAGAAGCCCCAGGCGCTTCTCCTGCAGAAGCCCCAGGCGCTTCTCCTGCAGAAGCCCAGGCGCTTCTCCTGCAGAAGCCCCAGGCGCTTCTCCTGCAGAAGCCCCAGGCGCTTCTCCTGCAGAAGCCCCAGGCGCTTCTCCTGCAGAAGCCCCAGGCGCTTCTCCTGCAGAAGCCCCAGGCGCTTCTCCTGCAGAAGCCCCAGGCGCTTCTCCTGCAGAAGCCCCAGGCGCTTCTCCTGCAGAAGCCCCAGGCGCTTCTCTGCAGAAGCCCCAGGCGCTTCTCCTGCAGAAGCCCCAGGCGCTTCTCCTGCAGAAGCCCCAGGCGCTTCTCCTGCAGAAGCCCCAGGCGCTTCTCCTGCAGAAGCCCCAGGCGCTTCTCCTGCAGAAGCCCCAGGCGCTTCTCCTGCAGAAGCCCCAGGCGCTTCTCCCTGCAGAAGCCCCAGGCGCTTCTCCTGCAGAAGCCCCAGGCGCTTCTCCTGCAGAAGCCCCAGGCGCTTCTCCTGCAGAAGCCCCAGGCGCTTCTCCTGCAGAAGCCCCAGGCGCTTCTCCTGCAGAAGCCCCAGGCGCTTCTCCTGCAGAAGCCCCAGGCGCTTCTCCTGCAGAAGCCCCAGGCGCTTCTCCTGCAGAAGCCCCAGGCGCTTCTCCTGCAGAAGCCCCAGGCGCTTCTCCTGCAGAAGCCCCAGGCGCTTCTCCTGCAGAAGCCCCAGGCGCTTCTCCTGCAGAAGCCCCAGGCGCTTCTCCTGCAGAAGCCCCAGGCGCTTCTCCTGCAGAAGCCCCAGGCGCTTCTCCTGCAGAAGCCCCAGGCGCTTCTCCTGCAGAAGCCCCAGGCGCTTCTCCTGCAGAAGCCCCAGGCGCTTCTCCTGCAGAGCCCCAGGGCGCTTCTCCTGCAGAAGCCCCAGGCGCTTCTCCTGCAGAAGCCCCAGGCGCTTCTCCTGCAGAAGCCCCAGGCGCTTCTCCTGCAGAAGCCCCAGGCGCTTCTCCTGCAGAAGCCCCAGGCGCTTCTCCTGCAGAAGCCCCAGGCGCTTCTCCTGCAGAAGCCCCAGGCCTTCTCCTGCAGAAGCCCCAGGCGCTTCTCCTGCAGAAGCCCAGGCCTTCTCCTGCAGAAGCCCCAGGCGCTTCTCCTGCAGAAGCCCCAGGCCTTCTCCTGCAGAAGCCCCAGGCCCTTCTCCTGGCAGAAGCCCCAGGCCCTTCTCCTGCAGAAGCCCCAGGCCCTTCTCCTGCAGAAGCCCCAGGCCCTTCTCCTGCAGAAGCCCCAGGGCCCTTCTCCTGCAGAAGCCCCAGGCCCTTCTCCTGCAGAAGCCCCAGGCCCTTCTCCCTGCAGAAGCCCCAGGCCCTTCTCCTGCAGAAGCCCCAGGCCCTTCTCCTGCAGAAGCCCCAGGCCCTTCTCCTGCAGAAGCCCCAGGCCCTTCTCCTGCAGAAGCCCCAGGCCTTCTCCTGCAGAAGCCCCAGGCGCTTCTCCTGCAGAAGCCCCAGGCGCCTTCTCCTGCAGAAGCCCCAGGCGCTTCTCCTGCAGAAGCCCAGGCGCTTCTCCTGCAGAAGCCCCAGGCCCTTCTCCTGCAGAAGCCCCAGGCCCTTCTCCTGCAGAAGCCCCAGGCCCTTCTCCTGCAGAAGCCCCAGGCCCTTCTCCTGCAGAAGCCCCAGGCCCTTCTCCTGCAGAAGCCCCAGGCCCTTCTCCTGCAGAAGCCCCAGGCCCTTCTCCTGCAGAAGCCCAGGCCCTTCTCCTGCAGAAGCCCCAGGCCCTTCTCCTGCAGAAGCCCAGGCCTTCTCCTGCAGAAGCCCCAGGCCCTTCTCCTGCAGAAGCCCCAGGCCGCTTCTCCTGCAGAAGCCCCAGGCCTTCTCCTGCAGAAGCCCCAGGCCCTTCTCCTGCAGAAGCCCCAGGCCCTTCTCCTGCAGAAGCCCCAGGCCCTTCTCCTGCAGAAGCCCCAGGCCCTTCTCCTGCAGAAGCCCCAGGCCCTTCTCCTGCAGAAGCCCCAGGCCCTTCTCCTGCAGAAGCCCCAGGCCCTTCTCTGCAGAAGCCCCAGGCCCTTCTCCTGCAGAAGCCCCAGGCCCTTCTCCTGCAGAAGCCCCAGGCCCTTCTCCTGCAGAAGCCCCAGGCCCTTCTCCTGCAGAAGCCCCAGGCCCTTCTCCTGCAGAAGCCCCAGGCCCTTCTCCTGCAGAAGCCCCAGGCCCTTCTCCTGCAGAAGCCCGCAGGCCCTTCTCCTGCAGAAGCCCCAGGCCCTTCTCCTGCAGAAGCCCCAGGCCTTCTCCTGCAGAAGCCCCAGGCCCTTCTCCTGCAGAAGCCCCAGGCCCTTCTCCTGCAGAAGCCCCAGGCCTTCTCCTGCAGAAGCCCCAGGCCCTTCTCCTGCAGAAGCCCCAGGCCCTTCTCCTGCAGAAGCCCCAGGCCCTTCTCCTGCAGAAGCCCCAGGCCCTTCTCCTGCAGAAGCCCCAGGCCCTTCTCCTGCAGAAGCCCCAGGCCCTTCTCCTGCAGAAGCCCCAGGCCCTTCTCCTGCAGAAGCCCCAGGCCCTTCTCCTGCAGAAGCCCCAGGCCCTTCTCCTGCAGAAGCCCCAGGCCCTTCTCCTGCAGAAGCCCCAGGCCCTTCTCCTGCAGAAGCCCCAGGCCTTCTCCTGCAGAAGCCCCAGGCCCTTCTCCTGCAGAAGCCCCAGGCCCTTCTCCTGCAGAAGCCCCAGGCCTTCTCCTGCAGAAGCCCCAGGCCCTTCTCCCTGCAGAAGCCCCAGGCCCTTCTCCTGCAGAAGCCCCAGGCCCTTCTCCTGCAGAAGCCCCAGGGCCCTTCTCCTGCAGAAGCCCCAGGCCTTCTCCTGCAGAAGCCCCAGGCCTTCTCCTGCAGAAGCCCCAGGCCCTTCTCCTGCAGAAGCCCCAGGCCCTTCTCCTGCAGAAGCCCCAGGCCCTTCTCCTGCAGAAGCCCCAGGCCCTTCTCCTGCAGAAGCCCCAGGCCCTTCTCCTGCAGAAGCCCCAGGCCCTTCTCCTGCAGAAGCCCCAGGCCCTTCTCCTGCAGAAGCCCCAGGCCCTTCTCCTGCAGAAGCCCCAGGCCCTTCTCCTGCAGAAGCCCCAGGCCCTTCTCCTGCAGAAGCCCCAGGCCTTCTCCTGCAGAAGCCCCAGGCCCTTCTCTGCAGAAGCCCCAGGCCCTTCTCCTGCAGAAGCCCCAGGCCCTTCTCCTGCAGAAGCCCCAGGCCCTTCTCCTGCAGAAGCCCCAGGCCCTTCTCCTGCAGAAGCCCCAGGCCCTTCTCCTGCAGAAGCCCCAGCCCTTCTCCTGCAGAAGCCCCAGGCCTTCTCCTGCAGAAGCCCCAGGCCCTTCTCCTGCAGAAGCCCCAGGCCCTTCTCCTGCAGAAGCCCCAGGCCTTCTCCTGCAGAAGCCCCAGGCCCTTCTCCTGCAGAAGCCCCAGGCCCTTCTCCTGCAGAAGCCCCAGGCCTTCTCCTGCAGAAGCCCCAGGCCCTTCTCCTGCAGAAGCCCCAGGCCCTTCTCCTGCAGAAGCCCCAGGCCCTTCTCCTGCAGAAGCCCCAGGCCCTTCTCCTGCAGAAGCCCCAGGCCCTTCTCCTGCAGAAGCCCCAGGCCCTTCTCCTGCAGAAGCCCCAGGCCCTTCTCCTGCAGAAGCCCCAGGCCCTTCTCCTGCAGAAGCCCCAGGCCCTTCTCCTGCAGAAGCCCCAGGCCCTTCTCCTGCAGAAGCCCCAGGCCCTTCTCCTGCAGAAGCCCCAGGCCCTTCTCCTGCAGAAGCCCCAGGCCCTTCTCCTGCAGAAGCCCCAGGCCCTTCTCCTGCAGAAGCCCCAGGCCCTTCTCCTGCAGAAGCCCCAGGCCCTTCTCCTGCAGAAGCCCCAGGCCCTTCTCCTGCAGAAGCCCCAGGCCCTTCTCCTGCAGAAGCCCCAGGCCCTTCTCCTGCAGAAGCCCCAGGCCCTTCTCCTGCAGAAGCCCCAGGCCCTTCTCCTGCAGAAGCCCCAGGCCCTTCTCCTGCAGAAGCCCCAGGCCCTTCTCCTGCAGAAGCCCCAGGCCCTTCTCCTGCAGAAGCCCCAGGCCCTTCTCCTGCAGAAGCCCCAGGCCCTTCTCCTGCAGAAGCCCCAGGCCCTTCTCCTGCAGAAGCCCCAGGCCCTTCTCCTGCAGAAGCCCCAGGCCCTTCTCCTGCAGAAGCCCCAGGCCCTTCTCCTGCAGAAGCCCCAGGCCCTTCTCCTGCAGAAGCCCCAGGCCCTTCTCCTGCAGAAGCCCCAGGCCCTTCTCCTGCAGAAGCCCCAGGCCCTTCTCCTGCAGAAGCCCCAGGCCCTTCTCCTGCAGAAGCCCCAGGCCCTTCTCCTGCAGAAGCCCCAGGCCCTTCTCCTGCAGAAGCCCCAGGCCCTTCTCCTGCAGAAGCCCCAGGCCCTTCTCCTGCAGAAGCCCCAGGCCCTTCTCCTGCAGAAGCCCCAGGCCCTTCTCCTGCAGAAGCCCCAGGCCCTTCTCCTGCAGAAGCCCCAGGCCCTTCCTCCTGCAGAAGCCCCAGGCCCTTCTCCTGCAGAAGCCCCAGGCCCTTCTCCTGCAGAAGCCCCAGGCCCTTCTCCTGCAGAAGCCCCAGGCCCTTCTCCTGCAGAAGCCCCAGGCCCTTCTCCTGCAGAAGCCCCAGGCCCTTCTCCTGCAGAAGCCCCAGGCCCTTCTCCTGCAGAAGCCCCAGGCCCTTCTCCTGCAGAAGCCCCAGGCCCTTCTCCTGCAGAAGCCCCAGGCCCTTCTCCTGCAGAAGCCCCAGGCCCTTCTCCTGCAGAAGCCCCAGGCCCTTCTCCTGCAGAAGCCCCAGGCCCTTCTCCTGCAGAAGCCCCAGGCCCTTCTCCTGCAGAAGCCCCAGGCCCTTCTCCTGCAGAAGCCCCAGGCCCTTCTCCTGCCAGAAGCCCCAGGCCCTTCTCCCTGCAGAAGCCCCAGGCCCTTCTCCTGCAGAAGCCCCAGGCCCTTCTCCTGCAGAAGCCCCAGGCCCTTCTCCTGCAGAAGCCCCAGGCCCTTCTCCTGCAGAAAGCCCCAGGCCCTTCTCCTGCAGAAGCCCCAGGCCCTTCTCCTGCAGAAGCCCCAGGCCCTTCTCCTGCAGAAGCCCCAGGCCCTTCTCCTGCAGAAGCCCCAGGCCCTTCTCCTGCAGAAGCCCCAGCCCTTCTCCTGCAGAAGCCCCAGGCCCTTCTCCTGCAGAAGCCCCAGGCCCTTCTCCTGCAGAAGGCCCAGGCCTTCTCCTGCAGAAGCCCCAGGCCCCTTCTCCTGCAGAAGCCCCAGGCCCTTCTCCTGCAGAAGCCCCAGGCCCTTCTCCTGCAGAAGCCCCAGGCCCTTCTCCTGCAGAAGCCCCAGGCCCTTCTCCTGCAGAAGCCCCAGGCCCTTCTCCTGCAGAAGCCCCAGGCCCTTCTCCTGCAGAAGCCCCAGGCCCTTCTCCTGCAGAAGCCCCAGGCCCTTCTCCTGCAGAAGCCCCAGGCCCTTCTCCTGCAGAAGCCCCAGGCCCTTCTCCTGCAGAAGCCCCAGGCCCTTCTCCTGCAGAAGCCCCAGGCCCTTCTCCTGCAGAAGCCCCAGGCCCTTCTCCTGCAGAAGCCCCAGGCCCTTCTCCTGCAGAAGCCCCAGGCCCTTCTCCTGCAGAAGCCCCAGGCCCTTCTCCTGCAGAAGCCCCAGGCCCTTCTCCTGCAGAAGCCCCAGGCCCTTCTCCTGCAGAAGCCCCAGGCCCTTCTCCTGCAGAAGCCCCAGGCCCTTCTCCTGCAGAAGCCCCAGGCCCTTCTCCTGCAGAAGCCCCAGGCCCTTCTCCTGCAGAAGCCCCAGGCCCTTCTCCTGCAGAAGCCCCAGGCCCTTCTCCTGCAGAAGCCCCAGGCCCTTCTCCTGCAGAAGCCCCAGGCCCTTCTCCTGCAGAAGCCCCAGGCCCTTCTCCTGCAGAAGCCCCAGGCCCTTCTCCTGCAGAAGCCCCAGGCCCTTCTCCTGCAGAAGCCCCAGGCCCTTCTCCTGCAGAAGCCCCAGGCCCTTCTCCTGCAGAAGCCCCAGGCCCTTCTCCTGCAGAAGCCCCAGGCCCTTCTCCTGCAGAAGCCCCAGGCCCTTCTCCTGCAGAAGCCCCAGGCCCTTCTCCTGCAGAAGCCCCAGGCCCTTCTCCTGCAGAAGCCCCAGGCCCTTCTCCTGCAGAAGCCCCAGGCCCTTCTCCTGCAGAAGCCCCAGGCCCTTCTCCTGCAGAAGCCCCAGGCCCTTCTCCTGCAGAAGCCCCAGGCCCTTCTCCTGCAGAAGCCCCAGGCCCTTCTCCTGCAGAAGCCCCAGGCCCTTCTCCTGCAGAAGCCCCAGGCCCTTCTCCTGCAGAAGCCCCAGGCCCTTCTCCTGCAGAAGCCCCAGGCCCTTCTCCTGCAGAAGCCCCAGGCCCTTCTCCTGCAGAAGCCCCAGGCCCTTCTCCTGCAGAAGCCCCAGGCCCTTCTCCTGCAGAAGCCCCAGGCCCTTCTCCTGCAGAAGCCCCAGGCCCTTCTCCTGCAGAAGCCCCAGGCCCTTCTCCTGCAGAAGCCCCAGGCCCTTCTCCTGCAGAAGCCCCAGGCCCTTCTCCTGCAGAAGCCCCAGGCCCTTCTCCTGCAGAAGCCCCAGGCCCTTCTCCTGCAGAAGCCCCAGGCCCTTCTCCTGCAGAAGCCCCAGGCCCTTCTCCTGCAGAAGCCCCAGGCCCTTCTCCTGCAGAAGCCCCAGGCCCTTCTCCTGCAGAAGCCCCAGGCCCTTCTCCTGCAGAAGCCCCAGGCCCTTCTCCTGCAGAAGCCCCAGGCCCTTCTCCTGCAGAAGCCCCAGGCCCTTCTCCTGCAGAAGCCCCAGGCCCTTCTCCTGCAGAAGCCCCAGGCCCTTCTCCTGCAGAAGCCCCAGGCCCTTCTCCTGCAGAAGCCCCAGGCCCTTCTCCTGCAGAAGCCCCAGGCCCTTCTCCTGCAGAAGCCCCAGGCCCTTCTCCTGCAGAAGCCCCAGGCCCTTCTCCTGCAGAAGCCCCAGGCCCTTCTCCTGCAGAAGCCCCAGGCCCTTCTCCTGCAGAAGCCCCAGGCCCTTCTCCTGCAGAAGCCCCAGGCCCTTCTCCTGCAGAAGCCCCAGGCCCTTCTCCTGCAGAAGCCCCAGGCCCTTCTCCTGCAGAAGCCCCAGGCCCTTCTCCTGCAGAAGCCCCAGGCCCTTCTCCTGCAGAAGCCCCAGGCCCTTCTCCTGCAGAAGCCCCAGGCCCTTCTCCTGCAGAAGCCCCAGGCCCTTCTCCTGCAGAAGCCCCAGGCCCTTCTCCTGCAGAAGCCCCAGGCCCTTCTCCTGCAGAAGCCCCAGGCCCTTCTCCTGCAGAAGCCCCAGGCCCTTCTCCTGCAGAAGCCCCAGGCCCTTCTCCTGCAGAAGCCCCAGGCCCTTCTCCTGCAGAAGCCCCAGGCCCTTCTCCTGCAGAAGCCCCAGGCCCTTCTCCTGCAGAAGCCCCAGGCCCTTCTCCTGCAGAAGCCCCAGGCCCTTCTCCTGCAGAAGCCCCAGGCCCTTCTCCTGCAGAAGCCCCAGGCCCTTCTCCTGCAGAAGCCCCAGGCCCTTCTCCTGCAGAAGCCCCAGGCCCTTCTCCTGCAGAAGCCCCAGGCCCTTCTCCTGCAGAAGCCCCAGGCCCTTCTCCTGCAGAAGCCCCAGGCCCTTCTCCTGCAGAAGCCCCAGGCCCTTCTCCTGCAGAAGCCCCAGGCCCTTCTCCTGCAGAAGCCCCAGGCCCTTCTCCTGCAGAAGCCCCAGGCCCTTCTCCTGCAGAAGCCCCAGGCCCTTCTCCTGCAGAAGCCCCAGGCCCTTCTCCTGCAGAAGCCCCAGGCCCTTCTCCTGCAGAAGCCCCAGGCCCTTCTCCTGCAGAAGCCCCAGGCCCTTCTCCTGCAGAAGCCCCAGGCCCTTCTCCTGCAGAAGCCCCAGGCCCTTCTCCTGCAGAAGCCCCAGGCCCTTCTCCTGCAGAAGCCCCAGGCCCTTCTCCTGCAGAAGCCCCAGGCCCTTCTCCTGCAGAAGCCCCAGGCCCTTCTCCTGCAGAAGCCCCAGGCCCTTCTCCTGCAGAAGCCCCAGGCCCTTCTCCTGCAGAAGCCCCAGGCCCTTCTCCTGCAGAAGCCCCAGGCCCTTCTCCTGCAGAAGCCCCAGGCCCTTCTCCTGCAGAAGCCCCAGGCCCTTCTCCTGCAGAAGCCCCAGGCCCTTCTCCTGCAGAAGCCCCAGGCCCTTCTCCTGCAGAAGCCCCAGGCCCTTCTCCTGCAGAAGCCCCAGGCCCTTCTCCTGCAGAAGCCCCAGGCCCTTCTCCTGCAGAAGCCCCAGGCCCTTCTCCTGCAGAAGCCCCAGGCCCTTCTCCTGCAGAAGCCCCAGGCCCTTCTCCTGCAGAAGCCCCAGGCCCTTCTCCTGCAGAAGCCCCAGGCCCTTCTCCTGCAGAAGCCCCAGGCCCTTCTCCTGCAGAAGCCCCAGGCCCTTCTCCTGCAGAAGCCCCAGGCCCTTCTCCTGCAGAAGCCCCAGGCCCTTCTCCTGCAGAAGCCCCAGGCCCTTCTCCTGCAGAAGCCCCAGGCCCTTCTCCTGCAGAAGCCCCAGGCCCTTCTCCTGCAGAAGCCCCAGGCCCTTCTCCTGCAGAAGCCCCAGGCCCTTCTCCTGCAGAAGCCCCAGGCCCTTCTCCTGCAGAAGCCCCAGGCCCTTCTCCTGCAGAAGCCCCAGGCCCTTCTCCTGCAGAAGCCCCAGGCCCTTCTCCTGCAGAAGCCCCAGGCCCTTCTCCTGCAGAAGCCCCAGGCCCTTCTCCTGCAGAAGCCCCAGGCCCTTCTCCTGCAGAAGCCCCAGGCCCTTCTCCTGCAGAAGCCCCAGGCCCTTCTCCTGCAGAAGCCCCAGGCCCTTCTCCTGCAGAAGCCCCAGGCCCTTCTCCTGCAGAAGCCCCAGGCCCTTCTCCTGCAGAAGCCCCAGGCCCTTCTCCTGCAGAAGCCCCAGGCCCTTCTCCTGCAGAAGCCCCAGGCCCTTCTCCTGCAGAAGCCCCAGGCCCTTCTCCTGCAGAAGCCCCAGGCCCTTCTCCTGCAGAAGCCCCAGGCCCTTCTCCTGCAGAAGCCCCAGGCCCTTCTCCTGCAGAAGCCCCAGGCCCTTCTCCTGCAGAAGCCCCAGGCCCTTCTCCTGCAGAAGCCCCAGGCCCTTCTCCTGCAGAAGCCCCAGGCCCTTCTCCTGCAGAAGCCCCAGGCCCTTCTCCTGCAGAAGCCCCAGGCCCTTCTCCTGCAGAAGCCCCAGGCCCTTCTCCTGCAGAAGCCCCAGGCCCTTCTCCTGCAGAAGCCCCAGGCCCTTCTCCTGCAGAAGCCCCAGGCCCTTCTCCTGCAGAAGCCCCAGGCCCTTCTCCTGCAGAAGCCCCAGGCCCTTCTCCTGCAGAAGCCCCAGGCCCTTCTCCTGCAGAAGCCCCAGGCCCTTCTCCTGCAGAAGCCCCAGGCCCTTCTCCTGCAGAAGCCCCAGGCCCTTCTCCTGCAGAAGCCCCAGGCCCTTCTCCTGCAGAAGCCCCAGGCCCTTCTCCTGCAGAAGCCCCAGGCCCTTCTCCTGCAGAAGCCCCAGGCCCTTCTCCTGCAGAAGCCCCAGGCCCTTCTCCTGCAGAAGCCCCAGGCCCTTCTCCTGCAGAAGCCCCAGGCCCTTCTCCTGCAGAAGCCCCAGGCCCTTCTCCTGCAGAAGCCCCAGGCCCTTCTCCTGCAGAAGCCCCAGGCCCTTCTCCTGCAGAAGCCCCAGGCCCTTCTCCTGCAGAAGCCCCAGGCCCTTCTCCTGCAGAAGCCCCAGGCCCTTCTCCTGCAGAAGCCCCAGGCCCTTCTCCTGCAGAAGCCCCAGGCCCTTCTCCTGCAGAAGCCCCAGGCCCTTCTCCTGCAGAAGCCCCAGGCCCTTCTCCTGCAGAAGCCCCAGGCCCTTCTCCTGCAGAAGCCCCAGGCCCTTCTCCTGCAGAAGCCCCAGGCCCTTCTCCTGCAGAAGCCCCAGGCCCTTCTCCTGCAGAAGCCCCAGGCCCTTCTCCTGCAGAAGCCCCAGGCCCTTCTCCTGCAGAAGCCCCAGGCCCTTCTCCTGCAGAAGCCCCAGGCCCTTCTCCTGCAGAAGCCCCAGGCCCTTCTCCTGCAGAAGCCCCAGGCCCTTCTCCTGCAGAAGCCCCAGGCCCTTCTCCTGCAGAAGCCCCAGGCCCTTCTCCTGCAGAAGCCCCAGGCCCTTCTCCTGCAGAAGCCCCAGGCCCTTCTCCTGCAGAAGCCCCAGGCCCTTCTCCTGCAGAAGCCCCAGGCCCTTCTCCTGCAGAAGCCCCAGGCCCTTCTCCTGCAGAAGCCCCAGGCCCTTCTCCTGCAGAAGCCCCAGGCCCTTCTCCTGCAGAAGCCCCAGGCCCTTCTCCTGCAGAAGCCCCAGGCCCTTCTCCTGCAGAAGCCCCAGGCCCTTCTCCTGCAGAAGCCCCAGGCCCTTCTCCTGCAGAAGCCCCAGGCCCTTCTCCTGCAGAAGCCCCAGGCCCTTCTCCTGCAGAAGCCCCAGGCCCTTCTCCTGCAGAAGCCCCAGGCCCTTCTCCTGCAGAAGCCCCAGGCCCTTCTCCTGCAGAAGCCCCAGGCCCTTCTCCTGCAGAAGCCCCAGGCCCTTCTCCTGCAGAAGCCCCAGGCCCTTCTCCTGCAGAAGCCCCAGGCCCTTCTCCTGCAGAAGCCCCAGGCCCTTCTCCTGCAGAAGCCCCAGGCCCTTCTCCTGCAGAAGCCCCAGGCCCTTCTCCTGCAGAAGCCCCAGGCCCTTCTCCTGCAGAAGCCCCAGGCCCTTCTCCTGCAGAAGCCCCAGGCCCTTCTCCTGCAGAAGCCCCAGGCCCTTCTCCTGCAGAAGCCCCAGGCCCTTCTCCTGCAGAAGCCCCAGGCCCTTCTCCTGCAGAAGCCCCAGGCCCTTCTCCTGCAGAAGCCCCAGGCCCTTCTCCTGCAGAAGCCCCAGGCCCTTCTCCTGCAGAAGCCCCAGGCCCTTCTCCTGCAGAAGCCCCAGGCCCTTCTCCTGCAGAAGCCCCAGGCCCTTCTCCTGCAGAAGCCCCAGGCCCTTCTCCTGCAGAAGCCCCAGGCCCTTCTCCTGCAGAAGCCCCAGGCCCTTCTCCTGCAGAAGCCCCAGGCCCTTCTCCTGCAGAAGCCCCAGGCCCTTCTCCTGCAGAAGCCCCAGGCCCTTCTCCTGCAGAAGCCCCAGGCCCTTCTCCTGCAGAAGCCCCAGGCCCTTCTCCTGCAGAAGCCCCAGGCCCTTCTCCTGCAGAAGCCCCAGGCCCTTCTCCTGCAGAAGCCCCAGGCCCTTCTCCTGCAGAAGCCCCAGGCCCTTCTCCTGCAGAAGCCCCAGGCCCTTCTCCTGCAGAAGCCCCAGGCCCTTCTCCTGCAGAAGCCCCAGGCCCTTCTCCTGCAGAAGCCCCAGGCCCTTCTCCTGCAGAAGCCCCAGGCCCTTCTCCTGCAGAAGCCCCAGGCCCTTCTCCTGCAGAAGCCCCAGGCCCTTCTCCTGCAGAAGCCCCAGGCCCTTCTCCTGCAGAAGCCCCAGGCCCTTCTCCTGCAGAAGCCCCAGGCCCTTCTCCTGCAGAAGCCCCAGGCCCTTCTCCTGCAGAA
This sequence comes from Engystomops pustulosus, assembly GCF_040894005.1. Taxonomy (NCBI): domain Eukaryota; kingdom Metazoa; phylum Chordata; class Amphibia; order Anura; family Leptodactylidae; genus Engystomops; species Engystomops pustulosus. The sequence continues at coordinate 111,478,765 of NC_092416.1, read as the reverse complement.
GCCCCAGGCCCTTCTCCTGCAGAAGCCCCAGGCCCTTCTCCTGCAGAAGCCCCAGGCCCTTCTCCTGCAGAAGCCCCAGGCCCTTCTCCTGCAGAAGCCCCAGGCCCTTCTCCTGCAGAAGCCCCAGGCCCTTCTCCTGCAGAAGCCCCAGGCCCTTCTCCTGCAGAAGCCCCAGGCCCTTCTCCTGCAGAAGCCCCAGGCCCTTCTCCTGCAGAAGCCCCAGGCCCTTCTCCTGCAGAAGCCCCAGGCCCTTCTCCTGCAGAAGCCCCAGGCCCTTCTCCTGCAGAAGCCCCAGGCCCTTCTCCTGCAGAAGCCCCAGGCCCTTCTCCTGCAGAAGCCCCAGGCCCTTCTCCTGCAGAAGCCCCAGGCCCTTCTCCTGCAGAAGCCCCAGGCCCTTCTCCTGCAGAAGCCCCAGGCCCTTCTCCTGCAGAAGCCCCAGGCCCTTCTCCTGCAGAAGCCCCAGGCCCTTCTCCTGCAGAAGCCCCAGGCCCTTCTCCTGCAGAAGCCCCAGGCCCTTCTCCTGCAGAAGCCCCAGGCCCTTCTCCTGCAGAAGCCCCAGGCCCTTCTCCTGCAGAAGCCCCAGGCCCTTCTCCTGCAGAAGCCCCAGGCCCTTCTCCTGCAGAAGCCCCAGGCCCTTCTCCTGCAGAAGCCCCAGGCCCTTCTCCTGCAGAAGCCCCAGGCCCTTCTCCTGCAGAAGCCCCAGGCCCTTCTCCTGCAGAAGCCCCAGGCCCTTCTCCTGCAGAAGCCCCAGGCCCTTCTCCTGCAGAAGCCCCAGGCCCTTCTCCTGCAGAAGCCCCAGGCCCTTCTCCTGCAGAAGCCCCAGGCCCTTCTCCTGCAGAAGCCCCAGGCCCTTCTCCTGCAGAAGCCCCAGGCCCTTCTCCTGCAGAAGCCCCAGGCACTTCTCCTGCAGAAGCCCCAGGCACTTCTCCTGCAGAAGCCCCAGGCACTTCTCCTGCAGAAGCCCCAGGCACTTCTCCTGCAGAAGCCCCAGGCACTTCTCCTGCAGAAGCCCCAGGCACTTCTCCTGCAGAAGCCCCAGGCACTTCTCCTGCAGAAGCCCCAGGCACTTCTCCTGCAGAAGCCCCAGGCACTTCTCCTGCAGAAGCCCCAGGCACTTCTCCTGCAGAAGCCCCAGGCACTTCTCCTGCAGAAGCCCCAGGCACTTCTCCTGCAGAAGCCCCAGGCACTTCTCCTGCAGAAGCCCCAGGCACTTCTCCTGCAGAAGCCCCAGGCACTTCTCCTGCAGAAGCCCCAGGCACTTCTCCTGCAGAAGCCCCAGGCACTTCTCCTGCAGAAGCCCCAGGCACTTCTCCTGCAGAAGCCCCAGGCACTTCTCCTGCAGAAGTCCCAGGCACTTCTCCTGCAGAAGTCCCAGGCACTTCAAATCCAGAATTGCTGGAACCCTACGGCGCCTTCTTGGGGGTCCTTCCAGGTCACTGGAAGATGAGCAGGAGGATGATGATAGGTAAAAGGGACCATCATCCCCACTAGCTGACTCGGTGTCAGAGGCAAGCATGTTATATGCCTCCAACACGGTGTACGTCTTCTGAGACATTGCACACAAAAAAAAATAGAGAACAAGAAAAATTAGATAATGTGCACCAAACTACACGGATAAACCGTCTAGCAGGCACACAAAAAAAAAATATAATGCACACCAAACTACACGGACAAGCCGCACAGATGGCACACACAAAAAATAATGTGCACTAAACTACACGGACAAGCCGCACAGATAGCACACAAAAAAAAAAGATAATGCACACCAAGCCACACGGACCAGCCGCACAGATGGCACACAAAAAATAATGCGCACTAAACTACACGGACAAGCCGCACAGATAGCACACAAAAAAAATAATGCGCACTAAACTACACGGACAAGCCGCACAGATAGCACACAAAAAAAAAGGTAATGCACACCAAACTACACGGACAAGCCGCACAGATGGCACACAAAAAAAAAAAAGATAATGCACACCAAGCCACACGGACCAGCCGCACAGATGGCACACACAAAAAATAGCTAAGTACGGGTACACCTACGGCGTTCTGGAAAAAAATATTACCAGGCACCGAAAAAAAACCTATGTGCACCGCGCAAAAAGGCGCTACAAATGCACCTAGCTTGCCCTAAGACAAACTAACTACCGCTAAGATTGCTAAAGATTCTGTGCAGCGCTATTCACACGGTGCACTGAAAAGTGCGTCCAGTGCAGAACAACGCTAACACAGCGCACTGAAAAGTGCGATTGGGTTCAGAAGGGACAGACAGGGAAAAACGGAAGACACGTGGGATCACACAAGGCGATCACACAGGGAACACACAGGAAAAAACAGATAGGGATGGGAATTTGTAGGGAACAATAGGGATCAGATAAGGATCAGAACACTATTTATAGTGTAAAAGTGTATTTTGGTGCACACAGTAACGCTCTTTCCTCTCTCCAGCGATACCAAACCAAAATGGTGCCGCTGGAGGAAGAGGAAAGTGCTAAAAGCACGTTTTTTAGCCTAAAATCGCTGTAATTGGCCAGTCAGGTTTGACTGGCCAATCACGGCGATCGGCGGGCGGGACCGATTTGATTGGTCGGGTGACGGAGACAGGAACTCCTCCTGCCTCTGTCACCCAAATCTCATCCGATGTCACCACGTCTCGCGACGTGGTGACAATTCTAAAATAGTATGCGCTCGCGCAGTAGCTGTACTGCGCTGAGCGCCAATAGTGGGAAGCTGCGCAGTACAGCTACGGCGCGGAGCGCTAAGGGGTTAAGTTGCTTTCAGAAATTTTATTCAGAGAGCCTCATTTAGGAGGTGGGCAGGGTTACAAGTGTCAGTGAGGAGGTGGGTTATACAGACTTTTTTGTTTTTTCTGTTTTTTTTTTTTTAAGGAGAATGCTGGGTTGAATCCCAAGAATAGAGGCATAGTGGAAAATGTCTAAAAGACATCTAGAAGGTGTGTGAGAGGCATTCTTTGTGACAACTTCTCTAAATCTTAATAATTCCAATGCACAACAGTGCCTCAAAAGCATAAATAAATAATGTAATATTCTGAGACATTAGCTTGGTGACACTCACAATCATGGTGAAAAAAAGCCATAGCCAATAAATACTAAAGTATACCATACAATGTAATGAAGATAAAGGCAGTCTTACATCTTTATCAGTATTGTAGAATTACAGGCTCAAAGGAAACTGCCCGCATGATGACAAACTACAACTAAAAAAAAATTGTTAAAAAAACCACTGACGAGAGTATTGACGTCATGGCTCTAGGCACCTGAAGGAGGGCAGGTAGAAAGAAGGGGGCGTGAATAATTAACAATCAAAAGGCATCGACATACGGCGGATGACGTAGAGCAACGGAGGGCTAATTTACACATGCGAGTTAATCTTTTTTAGCTACATTAAAGATCGCTGTGCCTAACCAAAGTATCTGACAGCATCAGGATTAAATAACCAACAGGGTGGTGTGTTAGCATGGTTTCATCATGCGAGCAGTGGTAGGTTTCCTTTAAAGGACATCTACAACAATGATGAAGGATTCTGAACCAAAGACACTGACATACAGGTGATACTATGCAATAAAGAAGCAAGCTACCGGCACCACCCAATTCACACTCATATGTCACAATAGTGACTACTTCGGGTCCAAGAGCCGGGATTGTGAACCGGATAACATATGTCGCGTCTGTTGCCGTGGTGCTCGCTACAAGTAGCAGTAGACAATCGTAAGGCAGAGAAGAGAAAAAATTGTGCGGCACTCACCGGTACTTGTAACAGGTAACGCTTTATTCTGGGGGAACAATCATAGCAGGGAGGATGCACGCCACGCCAGGATGACGGGCCATTTCGCGCAGTGTGCGCTTTCTCAAACCTCGGGCAACGCGAGACTTCCGTGGACAGCTGATATACCTGTCTCCGGATCGCGTTGCCTAGGGAACAGTATACAAACAAAGGTATTAACACAGCAAACAACTTTTAAAAACAGCATTTGACAATATTCAAATGTAATACCTATTCACTACCACTTAGTGAATATAGTAGCAGCCGGGTTTTCTTAGTGTGTGGGAGTTTCTTATGAGTTTGAGGACTTATTGAAAGACTGTGCGTTGTATTTTAATTTTTTGATCATTCAATACGGTTATTATCACTCGGTAGATAGAGGGACATAGGGTGCATACGGGCGATGTTAGTAGCGCAATATTACTTTTTAACATATATAATAACACATGGTGTCTTCGCGAGGCGCAGGTAATGTAGACGCGATGTCTACAAACTAAATCCTAGTGCGAGGGTTGCATCATGGCTATCTATGAGTCTAGAGGAATACACTTAAATCATTTCTATCGTTCAGCCCCATAGGACCCAAAGCGTTATATTTCATGATGAGTTTTGCCTCTTGTCTCAACAGATTTCTAGGGCGATCGCCTCCCCGAGAATCTACTTCTACTTTTTTTAAGCCTGCAAATTTAAGCACTTCAGGGTTACTCCCATGTTTTTCTCTAATATGGTTAATCAGGCGAGGACACCCTTTTCCTGTGCTGATTGAATGGTAGTGTTCTTGGAATCTAGTAAATAGGTTCCTAATAGTTTTTCCAATATAGTAGTATTCACAGGGACAGATTACATAGACTACAAATGTAGATCTACAAGTAAAGAATGACTTCACCCTATGCAGTCTACCACCTAATTTGATGGAATTTGTTTTTAGGATGTGTTGGCAAAAATTACAAGACCCACATCGGTAATTCCCTATCGGGGTACATTTCGATAACCAAGTAACGTCAACCGATGAGTTGTGTCTTCAAGGAGGGACTGCGTCTAAATGTAATTAATGGTTTTCTATGTGTGGCACCAGACAGTTGATCGTCTGCTTCCAGAATTCTCCAATTTTTATTGATGGCGGACCGTATGGCTCGCTCGCAGGGGCTATAGTCAAACGAGAAGGCCACACGTCCTCCATCAGGCTCATCCTGGTTATCTCTCATATTTTTATCTCCCTGTATATGATGCCGTATAGGCGTTTTACGGGCTTTTGTGAGTGCCTTGTCCAGTACCGAGATAGGATATCCTCGTTGGATCAATCTCTTATGTAACTCGGCAGCTTGAACCTCAAAACCATTCGGTTCGCTGTTGAGTCTTTTTAGTCGTAAAAACTGACTAAAAGGTACGCTTTCCTTAGTGTGTTCTGGATGGAAACTATTAAAATGTAATATTGAGTTAGTGGCAGTAGGTTTTCTGAATGCTGTAGTAGTAATACAATTCTCAACAATCTGTACCTTCACATCCAGGAAATCGAGTACGTGTCCTCCAAACACTGACGTAAATTTCATATTCATGGTGTTGGAGTCATTCAGGAATGACACAAAATTGTCAAATTCAGCTTCCGTACCCTCCCACACCATGAATATGTCGTCCACATACCGAAGAAATATGGCAATATTCTTGACGAAAGGGTTGTTAATAGAGAATACATATTCACGCTCAAAAACCGCTAGAAACAGGTTAGCAAAGGTGCAGGCCACCGGGGTACCCATGGCCGTCCTGGTTCAGCTTGATCCTGACTGTATTTCCCTGCTAACAAAAGGACTTAATTTTGCCATGACTAACAATTTTGATCCTGTACAATTCGAGATAGATCTGTTCAAAGCAACCAGGAAACTTAATCTGAAAAAATTTTTTCAAGACAGGAACAGCAATGTGACTATGGACGGTATTGGTGAAACTCCATGTACAATAGGCCCTTTAGGCTTTTTTCCACCCTCCCTCCAAGACCCTAATGATCTCCAAAATGTATTAACATTACTAGAAATTACCGAACCACAACAAATTGTGGAGACGATAGAAATAGAGAGGTTCAGGGGTGGAGTTCCATCCACGTTTTGTCCCCCCTTGCCCGCAGGCTCCCCCCTGGACATCTTCCACCAACGTGTGTTGGAGGATGTTAAAGCCTTAGTATATCAAAAAGCTCTCCCCAATCTCACCATAGGTGAAACCAGAGCATTAAAATGGCTTAAGTCCCAGGGGGAGATTATAGTAAAACCTGCGGACAAGGGGGGAAATATAGTACTCCTAACCAAGAGCTACTATATGCAGGAAGCTATGAAACAATTGAACGATGACAATACATACAGCAGATTACAGAATAACCCCACACAAAGATACTTGGACAAGTTATGTACATTTTTGAGATGGAGCATAGAGAGGAAAATCCTTACTAAGAAAACTGCAGATAAACTCTTTCCCTCCCACCCTCGCCACCCCGTATGGTATTTCCTTCCTAAAGTACACAAAACAATGGTTAATCCTCCGGGACGCCCTATAGTGGCAGGAATAGGGTCACTCACAGAACCCCTGTCCAAGTACTTAGACTGGTTGTTACGCCCATTACTCAATAGTATCCCGTCCTATTTGAAGGACACCAACGCTTTTCTCGCAGCCATAAAATCTATAACCTGGCAGGAGAATTATAAATTAGCATCCATAGACGTCGAAAGCCTCTACACCCGGATCCCTCAAGATCTGGGTGTCGACAGCATTCGCACTGTCCTTTCTGGTGCATCACATGATGAAGAGTATGTACAATTTGTATGTGGAGGTTTAAATTTTGTCTTAGCGCATAATGCTTTCCTGTTTGATGGAAAATGGTATTGTCAAAAAACCGGGACGGCCATGGGTACCCCGGTGGCCTGCACCTTTGCTAACCTGTTTCTAGCGGTTTTTGAGCGTGAATATGTATTCTCTATTAACAACCCTTTCGTCAAGAATATTGCCATATTTCTTCGGTATGTGGACGACATATTCATGGTGTGGGAGGGTACGGAAGCTGAATTTGACAATTTTGTGTCATTCCTGAATGACTCCAACACCATGAATATGAAATTTACGTCAGTGTTTGGAGGACACGTACTCGATTTCCTGGATGTGAAGGTACAGATTGTTGAGAATTGTATTACTACTACAGCATTCAGAAAACCTACTGCCACTAACTCAATATTACATTTTAATAGTTTCCATCCAGAACACACTAAGGAAAGCGTACCTTTTAGTCAGTTTTTACGACTAAAAAGACTCAACAGCGAACCGAATGGTTTTGAGGTTCAAGCTGCCGAGTTACATAAGAGATTGATCCAACGAGGATATCCTATCTCGGTACTGGACAAGGCACTCACAAAAGCCCGTAAAACGCCTATACGGCATCATATACAGGGAGATAAAAATATGAGAGATAACCAGGATGAGCCTGATGGAGGACGTGTGGCCTTCTCGTTTGACTATAGCCCCTGCGAGCGAGCCATACGGTCCGCCATCAATAAAAATTGGAGAATTCTGGAAGCAGACGATCAACTGTCTGGTGCCACACATAGAAAACCATTAATTACATTTAGACGCAGTCCCTCCTTGAAGACACAACTCATCGGTTGACGTTACTTGGTTATCGAAATGTACCCCGATAGGGAATTACCGATGTGGGTCTTGTAATTTTTGCCAACACATCCTCAAAACAAATTCCATCAAATTAGGTGGTAGACTGCATAGGGTGAAGTCATTCTTTACTTGTAGATCTACATTTGTAGTCTATGTAATCATCTGTCCCTGTGAATACTACTATATTGGAAAAACTATTAGGAACCTATTTACTAGATTCCGAGAACACTACCATTCAATCAGCACAGGAAAAGGGTGTCCTCGCCTGATTAACCATATTAGAGAAAAACATGGGAGTAACCCTGAAGTGCTTAAATTTGCAGGCTTAGAAAAAGTAGAAGTAGATTCTCGGGGAGGCGATCGCCCTAGAAATCTGTTGAGACAAGAGGCAAAACTCATCATGAAATATAACGCTTTGGGTCCTATGGGGCTGAACGATAGAAATGATTTAAGTGTATTCCTCTAGACTCATAGATAGCCATGATGCAACCCTCGCACTAGGATTTAGTTTGTAGGCATCGCGTCTACATTACCTGCGCCTCGCGAAGACACCATGTGTTATTATATATGTTAAAAAGTAATATTGCGCTACTAACATCGCCCGTATGCACCCTATGTCCCTCTATCTACCGAGTGATAATAACCGTATTGAATGATCAAAAAATTAAAATACAACGCACAGTCTTTCAATAAGTCCTCAAACTCATAAGAAACTCCCACACACTAAGAAAACCCGGCTGCTACTATATTCACTAAGTGGTAGTGAATAGGTATTACATTTGAATATTGTCAAATGCTGTTTTTAAAAGTTGTTTGCTGTGTTAATACCTTTGTTTGTATACTGTTCCCTAGGCAACGCGATCCGGAGACAGGTATATCAGCTGTCCACGGAAGTCTCGCGTTGCCCGAGGTTTGAGAAAGCGCACACTGCGCGAAACGGCCCGTCATCCTGGCGTGGCGTGCATCCTCCCTGCTATGATTGTTCCCCCAGAATAAAGCGTTACCTGTTACAAGTACCGGTGAGTGCCGCACAATTTTTTCTCTTCTCTGCCTTACTGACATACAGGTGTGTGCCCCCACCAGCGGGATCTGTCAGGTTTTTCAAATTAGGCAAATAAATCGAGGGGCTTCAGGTGCTAATGGAGCCTGTAGCACCTCAGGCTCATTTGCATAACTTTTAAAGCCTTTTCTTAAAAACAAGGGCATAAGTAGTTAAAAAAAAAAAGAGCAGATCCTGTCAGAGGGGGCACACATCTGTATGTCAGCATGCTTAGTTTACAATCCTTATTCCTGGTGATAGATGTCTTTTAATCTAACGTGACAAATCAGGAAATATTTTACATTTGCAGAAGAATCTAGGAAGGTTTAGTGTTCACAATGGAGTGGACGCTGTAAAATGAAATCACAACATGATTAAGTGTTTCAACAGGTCTAGTATAGGCCATAAATCCTTTTGGTGTTAAGGACTATTGAGTCTGGATAGATTTTATCAGTTCAGAGAAGGGTGCATTTTACAGTCTAGAATTGGTGATAATAAAGCACTGCTGTGGTACAGTATATTATAAGTTTTGCATTTTTAAAATCGACTACAGACTTTTACACAAGACAAAATATTATAGAAATTATATACCGCTACTCAGATCTGCCCTTACCAATCTGATCTTCAGGATTAATTAACTGCAGCCTTTTCCGCTTCCGTGACTGGGATGAAGGGAGAGCCATTGTTTCCTGAGGATTTCCTTTTTCGTTCCCAGCCTTAAAAAAAATAAAAAGCAACTAATATAATGTAGTCATAATGTATTACATGATGCTTGACTTAATCTAATAAACTTTAACAAAGGACTAGTCATGTTAGATGGAGGATGTGATATTATGTACACTAAATTAACAATCATTCTTCCCACTTTGTTTACAATGGCGTTTGTAAAGCAGTGGTGGTATGCATTGACTAACACATCCAGAAAAGAACAGAAACTTCTATTAGAAATGGTAATAAGAATGGAGAATTTCAATTGAAAGAACCATGGTGCTATCCACATACCTGTTCAAGTTCAGCGAGCATAGACTGATCCACTGTGCCATTCACAGCAATTACTATGGACTCAGAAGAGGAATGTTGCTCCATGAAGGGTTGCAGAACCTCCCCCAGATCCTGAAGCTCATACACCTGAGCATGCAGTTCAGCAGGGTTTACCTGCTCAGTGCTCTGCATCACTAATGCCTGCACAATGCTGCCATCCTCCACCTGCATGGGGATGCTGTGTAGCTCAGTCACAGTACAAGGCTGTTTGTTTTCGTCAAGACTGACAAAGAGTTGTGGCTCTTCACTGGAAGGGAGAACTTTCCAAGTTAAACAGCTTTCATTTGTCCCTGTCTCAGCATTTTGTCCATCTATATCAGTTGCATCACCCTAATGCAAAATCAAAGTTAGAATTCAACACTACTGCAAACAAGAAATACAAATGCAAACAAAAGAAATACAAAACACAAATGTACAATAAAAATGACAAGGGCATAAAAAAAAATAATCCTCCAACAGTCTCACCTTCTTGCCCATTGACTTCCCACTTCCTGGTCTCCTTCCACTTTGTTTTTCATTTCTGTGACTCTGCTGATGCTGCCGTAGGCTGTAGCGTTCATGAAAAGTCTCTGGGCAGAAACGACACTTCAGTGGGGTCTGTAAGTAAGAGTGCTGTTTGCGGATGTGCACTTCTGCAAAAAGGGATTGCTAATTAGATGCAGAAACTAAATCGCTAAAAATACAAAATGTGCAAGACGGAGAATGGGGGGACTGGGGTTTTGGGGGACGAGGGTGGGGGAGCGTTCATTGTGGGTTGTCTTCAGTGTTGCAAATGGAAAACGTGATGGCAAAGTTTAATGAAAATGATCCGATTTGAAAAAACAAAATGTGCAAGAGGTCAAATAAAACTAACAGTTACTCTACAAAACTTTCCCCCCATCATTAGCTAAACTTTTACAGAAATATGTTCCACTTACAGTGGTGCTTGTCCTTTGGAAACAAAATTGGAAAGGATATAAAGATAGTCAAACTGCGGGTGAAAGTACTTACGTACGTCATTTTTCCCAAACAGGGCTGCGCTGCATATTGGGCAGTGTTCTTTGGGCAAGTTCTTGGTATGCTTCCTTAAAATGTGCATCTTCATACTGTTTCTCTGTGTAAAATTGGCCTGACAGATGCAACATGAATATGGCTTCTCACCTGTAACAAATAATGTATTTGTAATAGGTAAGAAATCCATTATGTCATTTTTTTAAATTGATTATAAAACCATTCCATGATTTTGCTAGAAAATACTAGTTCCATTTGAAAAATGTACAAATGATTAAAATTTTCATATACAGGCAGTCCCTGGCTTTAGGACACCTGTCTTAAAAACGACTCCAAGTTACATATGCTCTGGATGCTGGTAATTTGCTGTACTTTAGTCCCAGGCTGCAATGAACAGCTGTAAGTTATTAAAAAGGTGTCTGCATTGATCCTTGTTCCCATGACAGCCCAAAATTTTAAAAACCCAAATTGTCACAGGGACCAAAAAAACAAAAAATGTCTGCCTGGAGCTACAGTTACAAAATATAAATGTTTGACTTGACCCCTTATCAATGCATGATATCTGTCTCATCCACAGGAAAGTCTGCTTAATTTGGCACCAGAAGTCCCAGCCACTCGTCTTTGTCTGCACCTTTCATGTTATTGGTATGTGTAAATGCAAATCTGTTTCCTTGTTCAGCATGGAGAATTCCTGACTACTTTCTGGGTCTCTCTGCCCACTTCATTAACGCCTGATAGTTGTAACTGAGTTGTCCTGGTGTGTAAGTTGGAGACTACAGGTCATTCCTGACCGTGGTCTTACCCAGTGTAACTTTTCTAAGTGTAACTATTTAAATGTACAGAATTATTCCAAAATTGAAAAGGGACATTATCAGTAAAAACATGCTTAACTCTTTCTTTCAAATCAAAACAAAATAACCTCTTTCATTTATCGCCTTCCCACTCCAAATCTTGTGTACTTGTGGTGGCACTTAAAAAAGAAGCAGTCAAGATGGCTCTGCTGTAGGTGGCTGCCTGTGCATTGGCTCCACCTATGGAACCCCCACCCCTCTCAAACCGCCTTGCGGCATTAACTTGGCCTCTCACTCCCACCAAGCAGATCAGCAGCAGCAGGGGCTCCATGTGGCACAACTGGTTGCAACAGAGTCCCGGTAATGGATCGTGGCAGCCAAGAGAATCAGTAGCAGCATCAACAGATCCCCTGAAATGTAAGTGACGCTGGTTTAAGATGGCCTTAATTGGCAATCTCTTCTTAAGAAGATCACCTGTCTGACCCTAGTCAATTGCCTCCGACACAGCCAATCCAGATGCCCATGCTGTACCGAGGAAACCCAATCAGGTCAAAACAGTGCTGTCTACAGTTGGGAGTCTGTTCCTTCTGGAATAGATATACTGGTTTGGCTTGATCCCACATGTTTTTAGACTTCTTGTAGGTCATACTTAATGTTAGGGGAGCTGCCTTCCAAGGTAGCAAAAGGAGGCATTGTTTTCCATTTAACACCTCGGAAAATATATTTGCATACTTCCCAGAATTCCCTAGTGGAGCATCTATGGCTTTAAGTCTCCACATGCCTTTAAGGTGGCCTTAATTGCAGGGCATGGCCCGCCAGCCCCCTGCCCCCAATATAAAGCCTGTAGGAAAAAGGCAAAAAGTGTACTCACTTTACGACACCCCACCCCGGCAGGTCCTCTTCTATCCATCACGGCTCCAGCATTGGCTCAGTGTTCCTGCACAGACATCGTGGCGTCAGCCGCTTGCTGACATCATGGTGTGATCAGATGCTGGAGCTGCGATGCATGGAAGAGAACCTGCCGGGGGGCGTCGAAGGCGAGTATTTTTTTTTTTTCCTTGACTTGTTAGGTTAGGGTTTTTTAGCACATTTTTTGTGCTTAAAAACTCGGCTTATACTCGAGTATATACGGTATATCTATACAGCCCACACTAAACATTTCCAGTACAGGCAGTCCCCGGGTTACATACAAGATAGGGTCTGGAGGTTTGTTCTTAAGTTGAATTTGTATGTAAGTCGAAACTGTATATTTTATAATGGAAGTTCTAGACAATTTTTTTTCTTTTACCCCAGTGACAATTGGAGTTTCAAAATTTTTGGTGTAATTGGACCAAGAATTATCAATAAAGCTTCATTACAGACATCTTACAGCTGATCAGTGCAGTCTGGGACTATAGTAAAGCATCCAGAGAGATTCACCAGAGGTCACAATGGGCAGAGGGGTCCGTCTGTAACTATGGGTTGTCTGTAAGTCGAGTGTCCTTAAGTAGGGGACCGCCTGTATATGAAATCCTCCTCCTAATTCTATCCAATAGTCCTCATCATGTGTTAAAATTATTTCTATTATTTCCTATTTGTTAAATTTTATGTGTTTTTCCTTTAGCGTCTACCTCTATTATTTTACAGAAACTCTTTATTTCTAGTGTTCCTACCCCTAATTATATTACGATTCTTATATCACATTGTGATTACTTTTTCGGCATTTTGCGACACAAAATTTTTTATAAAAAGGTAATCAAAAGGGCGTAGAGGGAAAATGGTAGCAATGGAAATGTCATCTCGTCTGGCAAAAGATTATACCACACACAGATCCGTACACTGAAGTATTAGAAAGTTATTGGCACTAGTCTTTGGCAAAATTAATTTTTTATTTTGTACAGAAACCTTCACACAGCGCTTTACATGGAAAAATGAAAATGTACAGATTTAAAGGTGAGGAATAAAAATGAAAAACAAAAAGAAAAAAAAAAAAAAAGGACCAGGTCGTAAAGGGGTTAAGATCCTGTCTTGTACTCAACCCTGGTACTGCCTTTGAACACCTAATGCGAATTTGCAGTCATGCTACTAGACAAAGTCATCACAATCTTTAACAACAATAGAATTTATCAATTTCCTTTCTGAAAATATTTTATGCAAATGTAATCACAATTTCAGTTGCTATAGTGTTCACCTAAGAGTTGATCCAAAAATTTAAAAGGCAAGTACTTTACACATACTGCACACAGTGTAAGATGACATGTCAGATTTCCAAGTGCAAAATGTCAATTTATGAACAGCCTTAATCTTGAACATGTTTTTTTTTTTTAGATTTTGACAAACTTATTTGGGGTTAATCTTTTACAAGATTCTAGGTCACAAACCTGTGTGTGTCCTTAAGTGTCTCCTCAGTTTGAAGGCATCCGTTGAGGCAAAAGAACACTGGGAACAAGTGAAGGGGCGCTCACCAGTATGGGAACGAATGTGAATTTTCATCCTACTAACCTGAAAAGATATAGGCATCAGATCAAATTATATTCAGGAAGAGGTTGGGATATTGAATAGTACTAGGGCAGTGGTGGCGAACCTATGGCACGGGTGCCAGAAGTGGCACTCAGAGCCCTTTCTGTGGGCACTCAGGCCATCGTCCCAATTTCACCAAACAGGACAAAATCCACCTAATCTTCCTGCAGTCCCAAGCAACTTAAGGGATGCTGCACACAGCGTTATTTTAAAGCGACAATTCATTGGCTGTTTGAAACTGCAGGAAAAGTGAGAAGGTGTTGACAGAACTGCTTTGGAGGTCATCCTGCTGCACCCACCATTCTTCCTGGAGAGAAGCTACAATGATGGTCTGAACTTATTTTCCCACCTTCTTTCAACTCTATTGGTGGCCTTAGGAGATCCAATACAACTGAATGATGTTGAAGAACCGGTAGCAATAAGTTACTGCTTGAAATGCCACGTTGGCACTTCACGGTAAATAAGTGGATTTTTGTTGTAGTTTGGGCACTCGGTCTCTGAAAGGTTCAACATTAATGCACATTAACATCAAGCCACATGCATGAAATCCATGCAGTGCACAGACCCCCACTTTAAACTTTGCATCTTTCAAACTGTGGCAGATATAAACTTAATTTTAATATTACATCAGAAAAGAGTTCTAGGTACCACAGAACCAAAAGACATATACCGTATTTTTCGGACTATAAGGCAAACTGTAAATCCTTTGATTTTCTCAGAAATCAAAAGGTGCGCATTATAGTCCAGTGCGCCTTATATATGAACCATACTTACAGACAACAGCTGCCTTGAACTGTGCACAGGTCTGCCACCTGCTGGTCATTCATCCTTATTATCAGGTGCTACTTATACTCCGGTGCACCTTATATATGAAGCTTGACGTTTTAGCAGATATTTATTGATGATGCGCCTTATAGTCCAGAAAATACTGTACTGTTAAAGGAAACCTTCCAACACGCACGGTGGCTGAGTGAGTAGCACCTCTGCCTTGCAGCACTGGGGTCCTGGGTTCGATTCCCACACAGGTCAACATCTGCAAAGAGTTTGTATGTTCTCTTCGTGTTTGCGTGGGTTTCCTCCGGTTTCCTCCAACATTGTTTAGATTGTGAGCCCCATGGGGACAGTGACCAATTTGACATTCTTTGTGCAGCGCTGCATAATCTGTGTGCGCTATATAAAGAATTATTATTATTACTATAAAAAGGTAGATCGGGTGGTAGGTGCATCTATAAGACGTGAGGATAGCCCTTTCAAAGGCTAATCCTCACATCCCTGCAATCTTTTAATAACTTTTATTTCCGTAATATGCAGATTTTCTAAAGAGGCTACTTAGAAAATCTGCATATTAGGGAATTAAAAGATTGCAGGGACGTGAGTATTAGCCATTAAAAGGCTATCCTCACGTCCTATAGATGCACCTACCACCAGATGTAACTTTATAGGTAGATCCATGGTGGTAGGTTTCCTTTAAAGTTTTAGTTGGGAGAGGGAATTTATTTGATTTTGACCTCACTAAACATAAAAATAATATTGGTCTATTTGGTTGGGGGAAGCAATGTGTACAAATATGTCTAATCTGCTGTATATTGAAAAAACATATGTACAAACACTTTCATGCTATGCATACCTCTGCACTTGAATAATCACAGTAGCAGCATTGGAAAGGCTTCTCAAGGCTATGCACAGATCTATTGTGTCTCAGGAGATCCGCAGCTGTCCCATATGCCATGTCACACCTACTGCATTTATGGGGTTTAATCCCTGAAATACAATGTTACATGTTGGTCACTTAAAAGGGTTTGTCCGGGTTATCAAAACCTCAGAGTCGATACAGGTAATTGTTTGGGGAGGAAGTGGCATTATAAAGTGCAGAGGGATTCTGTTTCTATACAAACCATACATAGCAAACACACTTACACACACTACATCCATACATTATAAATGTAGACAACGGGGATATCATCAGCTAGCACTTGAGATTATTTTCCCTTATCCACCACCTTCGCACCTGAGAAGTATGGAGCGGCGTGAAGGGGATGGGGGGCGGTCATTGTCGGCTGCATTTATTTTGCCTGGCTTACAGATAAACGCTGCACAGGACCCCAGATTCATTAATCTGGTGGGGTGTATCAAGTACAAAATTGCTCCACTTTTCTGGCAGACAGTTTAATACATCTCATCCACTGTGTCGGAAGTAGATCCATGATGGACCGAAACGCCTAAGCAACTAAGTGTGAAGCAAATTTTCTTTTACTGCAATTTAATAAAAGCTGACAAGAGTCACAATAATTGGCGATAACTTTGAAATGCTTTAACCCCTTTCAAATGTGTGATGTAATACTACTGCATAGGAGACCGTGACTTGCTAGCCCATGCAATACCATTACGTTATGCTTCTGGCTCACAAGCGGTACTGGTACCAGAAGCTAACTCGTACCTAAACTTGGCCCTTTGTTTTTTTTTTTTCCATTTTTCACTCCCCACCTTCAAAGATCTATACATTTTTTATTTTCACACGTAAAGAGCTCCGTGACTGCTTGTTTTCTTCATAGTGATGGGATTGAATAGTCCAAATGCAGGGAAAATGCAGGTGAAAAAAATGGATTTAACCCCTTAATGACCGCCGTATCGGCTTTTTACGGCGGTCATTAAGGGTACTTATTCTGACGCGACAACTTTCTACGGCAGATCGTCAGAAGATTTTGGGACACCGGGTCCTGCAAGTGCCGGTGTTGGGCTGTGTGTCCCCCATGGTTCGGACCCCCCCGGTGTGCTTACCGGGGGGATCCAATCCCTCCTGCCGCAGCCCCGGGTTCTGACGAGTGACCCTAGGCTTCCGGCTGCTGTCCCCGCCGCGTTCTGCCTTCCTGGCAGGGCCCGGCTGTATGTAACTGATCGCTTGTTCAAGCCAAGAAGTAGAAAATGTAAAAAAGTGAAAAAAAAAAAAAAAAAAAAATGATTAAATCATTTTATAATATAATTAAATAAATATAAGTCCCATAATCTCCCCAGTTACAAATGAAATGCAAATAAAGTATATAAAACATGTAAATATTTGGTATCACCGCGTCCATATCAATCTGTAAATATAAATCTAAATCAATTTTGAACCCGCTCGGTGAACGATGTTAAAAAAAATAAAATAAAAAAAAAACTTGAAAAACTTCCCGTAATATACAATTTTTCATCAAACACCATCACAAAAAATGTTCTAAAAAGTGATCATAAAAAGTTACGTTCCCTAATATGATACGACTGAAGAGAACAACTCTTTTCGCAAAAAATAAGCCCTCAACCAGATCTGACAACAGAAAAATACGGCCCTGAAAAATTGTCAATAGTAAAAACAATGCGATATTCTCCAATATTGGTTTTGCTCAGGAAAATTGAGCAAACATAAGAAAAACTATATAAATGAGGTATCACCACAATCGTAGTGAACCAGAGAATAAAGATAAAATATTTTTATGTTACGGTGAGGGGGGGAAAAAAAAAAAATGCTAAAAATCCAAAATAAAAATTGTCCCCCTTTAAATAGTTAAAATCTAATGAATAAGCTTTAGACCCCCCAAATGAATTATCTATACATTGTATCTCATCCCGTAAAAAATAAGCCCTCATATGTTTGCATTACCAAAAAAAATAAATAAATAAATAATAATTTATAGGTTGTACAATGTGACAATACAAATCTGCTATGAATGCCCTCTCCATTCATTCTATACTGGGCCGTGCGCCCGTACAGCAATTTACCACCACATATGGGGTATCAGTACACTCGGGAGGAATTGGGCACCAAACGTTGCAGAGCGTTTCATCATTTAATTTATTCTGAAACTGTCAGTTTTGGCCTAAATGAATGTATTTTCCCCAAAAAAATTCCATACATTTCTAAATCGCAGGTCCATATTGTTTTAACCCATGTGAAACACTTAAAGGGTTAATAGACTTAATAGAAGTTGTTTTACATAGATTGAGGGGTAAAGTTTCTATAGTGGGGTAATTTATGGGGTTTTAGTAATATTTAGGCCTTTCAAAGTCACTTGGAAGATGAGTTGTCCCTCAAAATGTGAGTTTTGGCGATTTTCATGAAAAATTTGAAAAAAAAAATCGCACCTAAAGTTCTGCGCCTCATTACTTCCTAGAAAAATCTAACAGAAAAAATAAATCCAACATAAAGCAGATGTTTTGGAAATGTTAATTATCAAGCTTTTTGGGTAGTTTTACTTCCTGTCTGGAAAACAGAACATTTCAAACTTGGAAATTAGAATTTTTACAAACTTTTGCCAAATTTTCACTGTTTTTGAGAACGAAATGCAAAACGTATCACTTAAATTTTTCAACTAACATAGTACAAGGTGTCACAAGAAAACAGTCCCAAAATCACCTGGATATGGTAAAGCGTTCCTCAGTTATAACCAATTATCGTGACAAGTCAGATTTGAAAAATCGAGTCTGGTCATTGAGCTGAAAACTAGTGTCGGTGATAAGGGGTTAAGCAGTATTGTTGTGGGCTTGGATTTTACGGCTTTCACTTTGGGCCCCAAATGACAACTACACTTTACTCTTTGGGTCGTTACGATCGCAGGGATAATAAATTTGTATAGGTTTTATGATGTTTTCATTCGTTTAACCCCTTCCCGACATTTGACGTAATAGTACTGCATGGCGGGAGGTGCGTTCCCGCAAAATGCAGTACTATTACGTCATGCTTCTGGCCCCGGCTCCTGAACGGAGCCGGGGCCAGAAGCTGCGGGTGTCAGCTATATATCATAGCCGACACCTGCCCCTAACACCCGCGATCAGAGATTTCTCCGATCGCGGGTGTTAACCCCTAACACGCCGCGGTCGCGCTGACCGCGGCGTGTTAGAGGCATTTAAAGTTTAACAAGAGGGAATCGGACCCCCCCGCGGCGCTTACCGGGGGGGGGGGGTCCGCTGCTCCGATCGCAGCCCCGGGACTGCCGGTGCCCGGGGCTGCGAGATCTTCATCCCGGTGCCGGATCCCTGCCTCCTGGCAGGACCCGGCTGTAAGACACTGGGCATGCGCAGCATGCTCAGTGTCTTACATTACACAGTGCAATACATCTGTATTGCACTGTGTAACCTGTAAAAAAGCTTGAACAAGTGATCAGAAGATCACTTGTTCAAGCTTAGATGGCAGTAACTGTAAAAAAAGTAAAAATAAATAAATAAAGGTTTTTTTAAATAAAAATAAATAATAAAAGAAAGTGAAAGTCCCCCCAAACACCACATTTCCCTGTACACAAGTAATAAAGTATAAAAAACACTAAATCACAATCAAACCCCACTTATTTGGTATCGCTGCGTCCGTAACAATCTGTACAATAAATCCTAATCATAATTGGACCCCCTCGGTGAACGTGGTAAAAAAAAAACCCCAAAAACATGCCAAAAATGTAAACTTTTTATCAAATTGCTTTACAAAAAATGTTCTAAAAAGTTATCCGAAAAAGTTACAAGCACCAAAATGATACCAATGAAAAGAACAACTTGTCACGCAAAAAATAAGCTTACAACTAGCTCCGTCAACCAAAAAAATACTATAGTTATGCTGCTATAAAAATGGAAATACTAAAACAAATGCAATTTTTTCTATTCTAGTTTTCCTTCAATAAAATTGGACAAATATGAAATAAACTATATAAATGAGGTATCACCGTAATCGTAGTGATCCGTAGAATAAAGATAATATATTATTGTTATGCTACAGTGAACACCCCCCAAAAAAATGCTAAAAATCCAAAACAAGAATTGATGATTTTATTTTCCTCCACACGTAAAAAGTTAATAAAATTGCTTCAATAAGCTAAAAACCCACTAAAATTAAGTTTTTTTTACAGTGCATCTCATCTCGCAAAAAATAAGCCATTATGTGTCTAAATTGCTTAAAAAATAAAGATTGTATAGCCTATTCCCAACGCGCATTGTTATAGAACGGTGCGGCGGGTAGTGACTTGCCAACACGGTTCAGACACAGTGATCGGGGCAAGATGGCGGCTGTTCCTGACGGCCATTCATCCTGCCCCATGGACCAGAAGGGTTACGTCCCCCCCCACATGATCGCTGCTACTGGCTCATCAATTCAGACCAGCCAATAGCAGCGAATTTACTTATGACGTCAGTAATACCGGTCACCATGTCTGTAGACACTGTGATCGGGGCAGGGTGGTGGCTGTTCCTGACAGCCACCAATTTTGCCTTGCGGTCCAGAGGGGTTTTGTTGCCCCCCCTCTGTCCATGTTTGCCGCTATTGGCTGGTCGATTTGGTCCAGCCAAAAGCAGCAATATTCGTCACAATGGGCATCGCTAGGGTGAATAAGAGCAACACTTGGCGATAATTTCCCTACGAAAAACTAAGATATGGTACAAAAGCGCCGGCCGTGCACATTGTTCAGATGATGCTGTACAACTCTTACGAGCTGTTCCAATGTGCATGTCCTGCCGTATTATTTCTCCATTTTCAAGAGGAAGATATTAGGAAACTAATATTGGGACAAGAAGGACGGGGCCCCAGTACCTCTGGTTTAGATGTTCCTGTGTTTTGCCAGGACAGCATTTTCCCGGTGAATTCTGCTGCTTCTAATGGTAGGACTCAATAAAGAGTCTGTTCCAAAAGAGGAGTTAGGATGGACACTACATACTACTAAGAGACCTGCGACACCTCCAGAGTGACAAAAGTTTAGTTGGTCCCTTGGTATATTCCACCTCCTTATACGCAACACATTCACAATTCACGTCCAACCTGTTGTGAATTAATTTCGGTAAAATGAATAATTTTAACAACTGTTAGGTTACGATGCTCCCTATAACCCTCCATTATTTCATAACAGGCGCCACATAACGGGCACTGAACTTTCCAGAAATAATTGCAATTTCCATCTTGGACTCCATTGCACATGATATTTGGAAACCACCTATATGTTCAAAATGCTCATTTCACCACGTGTATTACACTACACCACATATTACACCTTGCTATATTCCCCAAGGGGTGTACATTCAACAATTAGGGTCACTTTTCGGGTTTTCCTCTGTTTTGGTACCACTACGGCTCTCCAAATGTATCCTGACACATGTGAAGGATTTCTGTCAAATTTGGCCTCTAAAAGACAAACATCCCTCTTTTCCTCTACTGTGCGCCCATAAAGTATTTTATATGCACATGTGGGGTACTTCTACACTCGGGAGAAATAGTTTCACTCCTTTTTTGGGGTTATTTAATATATTATCCCTTGTGGCTTACAAAAATTAGGGGTAAAGTGACATTTATAGGAAAATTTTCACCTTTTTAATGTTTATGGCCTAATTGGATCATTTACCTATAGGGGCAAATACATATATTACACATTGCAAAATTCTCTAAGGGGTGTGCATTCAAAAATTAGGGTCACTTTTCGGATTCTTCTCTGTTTTATACCACTAGGGTTCTCCAAATGCATGTCAAACATTTCTGTCAAATTTGGCTTCTAAAAGGCAAACATTCCCCTTTCCTTTTACTGTGCGCCCATACAACATTTTATATACACATGTGGGGTACTTCTACACTTGAGAGAAATAGCTTTACACATTTTGGGGGGTTACATTTTTTTTTTATCCCTTGTGGCTATAAAAAATTAGGGGTAAAATGACCTTTATAGGAAAATTTTTAACTTTTTCCTATTTAAGTCCTAATTAAATCAAACACCTTTATGGACAAATACACATATTACACCTTGCTAAATTCTCTAAGGCAGTGATTTTCAACCTGTGTGCCGTGGCACACTAGTGTGCCGCGACACATGGTCAGGTGTGCCGCGGGGAAAGTTCCCCAAACTATGGTGCCCTCTGTCTTTTGTTTCCCAGAGAAATGTAAAATGAGAAATACTATAGTCATGAGGCTGTAGTACTACAAGTACCAGCTCATATGCTGAGTATATGAGCTGGCACTTGTACTCTGGCCTCATGGCCATAGTACTTCTCATTGTTCCCCTTTATATTGCAGTATATGAGCCACATAATAATCAGCACCATATACTAAAAACAGGGAGAAACTGAGAACTGTTGAGGAAGAGCATTTCTAAGTATAAAAAGTGTGCCGCGGCTCAAAAAAGGTTGAAAATCACTGCTCTAAGGGGTGTGCTTTCCAAAATGGTGACACTTGTTGGGGTTCCCCTCTGTTTTGGTACCACTACGGCTCTCTAAATGCATCCTGACATATGTAAAGGATGTCTGTCAAATTTGGCTTCTAAAAGTCCAACGCCCCTCTTTCCCTTCACTGCGTACCCATACAACATTTTATTTGCATGTGTGGGGCAATTTTATACTCGGGAGAAATGCTAGTACACATTTTTTTGGGGTTGTTTCATCTTTAATGCCTTATGGGATACAAAAAATTAGCCGTAAAAGTGACTTTTTTGGGAAAATGTTCATCTTTTTCCTTTTAGGGACCTATTTGAAGCAAACACCTGTAGGGGAAAATACACATATTACACCTTGCTAAATTCTCCAAAGGGTGCACTTTCCAAAATGGTGACACTTGTTGGGGTTCCCCTCTGTTTTGGTACCACTAGGGCTCTCCAAATGCATCCTGACACATGTAAAGGATGATTGTCAAATCTGGCTTCTAAAAGGCCAAAGCCCCTCTTTCCTTTCTGAGCTTCACTGCGTACCCATACAACACTTTATATGCAAAAGTGGTGCAGTTCGGTGCTTAGGAGAAATAGTTCTACACATTTATGGGGTTGTTTCATCTTTTATCCCTTGTGGCTTACAAAAATTTGGGGTAAAAGTGACTTTTTTGAGAAAATTTTCACCTTTTTCCTTTTTGGGGCCTAATTGAATCAAACACCTGTTGGGGCAAATACACAAATTACACGTTGCTAAACTCTCCAAGTGGTGTACTTTTCAAAATGGTGTCTCTTGTTGGGGCTTTCCTCTGTTTTGGTACCATTATGGCTCTCCAAATGCATCCTGTCACATGAAAACTTTTTCAGCCATATTTGCCCTCCAAAAACGAAACAACGCTCTTTCCATTCCAAGTGCCCCCCTGTGCCCGTACAGCAGGGTACAGTGACAAAAGGGGTATTGGCATACTCAGGAGGAATTGCCCTCAACATTGTAAAATGCATTTTCCTTTTTAACCCATTGTGAAGGTGCAAATTTTAGTGTTCAATGAATCTATAGTAAGATAAAATTACATTTCTGTAATTTCACTTTCATTTATCTTTCACCCTCATGAAACGTTCATAGGGTTAACAAAATTCCCAAAGGTTGTTTTGAATATTTTGAGGGGTGTAGTTTCTAAAATGGTGTAATTTGTGGGGGTTTTCTGTCAAGTAGGCCTTATAAAGTCACTTCTAACTAAATTGACCCTCCAAAAGTAGGTTTTGATGATTTTCGTGAAAATCTGAAAAATTGCACCTAAAGTTATAAGCCTCCTAACATCCTAAAAAAAGGAAAAGATGCTTGAAAAATGATGCCAAGTTAAAGCTGACATATGGAAAATGTTAGTTATCAAGTTATTTTAGTGATATGACCAACTTTCCAAAAAGTAGAAAATTTAGAATTTGGAAAACATAGTTTTTTTCAAAATTTTTGCCAAATTTCCATTTATTTCATAAATAAATACTAAACATATTGATTAAATTTCTCAACCAACATGAAGTACAATGTGTCACAAAAAAACAATTTCAAAATCAACTGGATATGTTAAAGTGTTCCAAAGTTATAACCATTTATAGTGACACAGGGCAGATTTGAAAAAATGGGCCGTGTCAGGAAGGTGAAAAGTGGCTTCAGCGTTAAGGGGTTAAAAAATCTCCTGTACAAAATTTTTTTTTTCTATTTTGCCATCATTGGCGCTAATAACTTTTTCATACTTCGGTGAACGGAGCTGTGGGTGGTGTCATTTTGTGTGACTTTTGATTACTTTTTCAATGCTGTTATTTTCAGGACTGACTTTTTGATGATTTTTTTAATTGAATTTTTTTTAATTTTTTCAAAATGGTAAAAAAGTGCCATTTTCGACTTTGGGCGCTATTTTCGGTTACAGGGTTAAACACAGTGAAAAACCGTTATTATATTTTGCTGCGATACCTAATGCATTTATTATTTTTACTGTTCATCTATATTTATATCATTTCTAGGAAAAGGGGGGTGATTTGCAAAAATCACACATTGTAATGAATGGGTTAAAACAAGACAGCCTCGGGTCTTCGGAAGAAGCGAGGCTGTCATGTCGACCGATCTTCACTCCCAGATGACGTCACTAGGAGCGAAAATCGCTGCCATCTTTTTGAAGCCAGCAGGGGGAGGGTAGGGGGGGGGGGGGGTTTCGAGGGTGCTGGAGGAGCCCACTTGGGAGTCTAAAGAATGCAGAATGCAAAACTCAACTTTCCGAGGAAAGGTAATTTATTTTAAGTGAGAGGGGGGGGGGGGTTTAGTGTGCCTTATGCGGGTCTGGGGACGACAGTGTGGCTACGGTAGGTGGAGAGGAGCAGTGTGGCTACTGGGTGGAGGCACCCGGAACTTGAGTATTCTGAAAAGGGGCCCACTAAGACACTGTCGCCCCAGGGGCCTACTCAAATCTGCAGCTGGCCCTGCATGTTAAAAAAACTTTGGTGACATATTTTGCATTTATTTATGAGAAAATCATATATTTGGTTAAAATTCTGAAAAATTCTCAATTTTCGAAATTCAAAATGTTCTACTTTTTCCACACAGGGAAGCTGTGCCATTCAGAGCAGATTATTCATTGTCACTTTATAATGGCTATACAATTTTATTTTTTGGCAATTTGGACATTTTTGCGACATGAGATGCACTTTCCAAATACTTCATTTTAGAGGGTCTGTAGCTTTTTGATGAGATTTTATTAACTCTAATGTATGGAGGAAAAGAAAATTGTCAATTTTGGGGGTTATTTTTGTATCTTTTTGGGGTCGTACACTAAAAAAATACTATAATATCCTTATTCTATAGATCACTACGATTACGGTGATACCTCATTTATAGTTTTTTATATATTTTTACAATTTTACTGGAAAAAACAGATATAAAAAGAAAATCTCATCTGTTTTTGCATCGCCATCTTTTCGGGGATATAACTTTAATATGTTTCGGTTGAAAGAGCTGGTTTAGGGCTTATTTTATACGTGTTGGTACCTTTTCAGTGGTACCATTTTGGTGCACATAACTTTTTTTGATCACTTTTTGGAACATTTGTGTGAAGGGATTTTATGAAAAATTATGAATTAGGCCGCCATGATGGACTAATGGAAATAGAATTACCGGTGAGTAATCCAATTCATAATTTCCACTTCGTCCCCCATGACGGCCCACTTGGAGACTTACAAAATAAGTAAGAATTTTAGGGAGGGATTACTGCCTGCAGAACTTTACGTCCAAAAGATAAATCTTTTAAGAAATTAAGTCCAGTCTGTAATGTTTCGAGAATGCACATGAGGAGGACCAAGTTGCAGCCCTGCAAATTTGTTCCAGTGAGGCTCCTCTTCTCTCTGCCCAGGATGTTGATACGGCTCTGGTTGAATGTGCTCGTATCCCTGTAGGAATTGGTGTCTTCTGGATGTTATAACAAGATGCGATTGCTATCGTCAGCCATCTAGCTATGATTGCTTTAGACGCTTTCCTCCACTTGTTTTTCCCCTGAAATTGGATAAAAAGCTTAGGATCAATACGCCAGGGTTCAGTAGCTTCCAAATATTTTCTAACAGAACGTCTTACAGCCAAGGAGTTCCATACCTGTTCTCTCACGGAGGAAGGATTCTCACAGAAGGAAGGCAGAACAATCTCCTGATTCCTGTGGAAGTCTGAGGCCACCTTGGGAACAAAATTTGGGTCCAACATAATAACAATTCTATCTGCAAAAATTCTCATATATGGTTCTCCAATTGATATAGCCTGAAGTCCACCTAGTCTTCTGGCCGAAGTGATGGCTATCAAAAACACAGTTTTAAAGGTTACGTTTTTTATGTTGGATGAGTCAATTGGTTCAAACGGCTCTTTTACTAAAGTGTTCAGACAGATCCCATGAAGATGTTTTATTAATTCTCTGGAGTCTTAGTCTAGAGGTTGCTTTAATAAAGCTCTTAACCCATCTGTGTTAAACAAGGCATTGGTCAAAGAAAGCCCCGAGAGCCGACATCCGGACTTTCAAAGTGCTAGTAGATGGACCCAACTCCAGAACTTTCTGAAGAAACTCGAGGACCTGTAAAATATTCGGATTAGATTGGGAAAGGTGGATTATCCTTACAGAAGGATGAAAATTTTTTTCCAAATTTTGTGGTAAATTGCAAAGGTAACTGGTTTTCTATTTGCCTTCAAAGCTTTGCTGACACCCGGAGAAAGTCACTGAGATTTTAAGTAGCTGAATTCAGGATCCAGGCTGACAGCTGTAATTTTTCCAGATTCAGATGATAGATTGGACCCCGAGTTAGCAGGTTCCCTGATACTGGAAGTATTACTGGATTCTTTGATGACATTTTACTCGGGTACCAGCTTTTTTTTGGACAGTTTAGGCAAATAAATTTTCCCGATACATCTTTCCCAGGACTCTGGCGATCAGGGGAATAGGGGGGGGGGGGCGTTAGCTAGAGGAGCATCCCAAGGGTGAGAGAACGCATCCAGATGTTCCTTGTTTTCTCCTTTCACTAGAGAAAAATAACGATGGCACTTTGTGTTCTCTTTCGTCGCGAATAGATCTATTTGAGTGTTGCCCCAGAGAAATGTTAAGTTTTTAAAGATCTCTTCTTTTAGACACCATTCATTCTGGAGAATTTTCTTTCAGCTGAGGAAGTCTGCTTTTATATTTTCAGTACCCTTTAGGTGAGTGGCTGATATTGAGATGACATGATCTTCTGCCCACGAAAATATTCGTTGTGTTAGAGAATTCAGAAGTGGAGATCTGGTTCCCATTGTCTTTTTATATAAGATACAGTTGTCGTGTTGTCTGACAGAATCAGAAGGTGGTGGTAAGCTAGGAGTGAAGGGTTCCCTAGCCTTTCCGAGTTGCGTCCGCTGGATTGAAATGTAACGACTGTTTGTCCAAAATATTCATCTCCTCAAGTTCTCCTCCTTCCACCACCACAGCAGATCTTTCTTGACTGCAGGAGGAATTAGAATTTTTCTGTTCAGATCCTCTTGCTCCTTGTTCCAGGATTTCAGAATCCACCTCTGAAGCATCCGGGAATGAATCGGGCAACAGGCCACGGAATATATGCATGCTGTTAGGTACCCCAGAACCTTCATGGCTTCTCTGAGATCACGATTTTCTCCTGAACTTTCTTATCTGTTCCTTGATGAAGGCTCCCTTGTCCTGTGGAAGGAACAACATTTGGCAAGTTTAAGTTTACACCTAAGAATTTCCTTACAGTGGCTGGTGAGAATTCTGATTTATGATCATTTATTATCCAACCCAATTTCTCTAGGGTTTGTATGGTAAAATCTCTTGAAGAAATTACATTTTCTCTGTCTCTCTGGAGACGAACAAAAAACCTTAGAAATTTTTGGGAGAAAGGGTGAATAGGGACATGATAGTATGCGTCTTTTAAGTCTGTAGTGCACATAAAAGCGTTTTTTGTGAATGATATGTGTGGCTGATCTTACCGATTCCATCCTAAATTTTCTGTAGATAATGAATTTGTTGAGTCATTTCATATTGATGAACAGCCGGTTTGTGCCATTTGGTTTCTGCACCAAAAAAAGAGAAGAATAGAATCCAGATTTCTACTGATCTCTTAGAACAGGAGCAATTACACCTGAAGACAATAAAGAGGACACTTCTCTGCAGATTCAACTGTAAAACATAAGGGACATAGAAGTAAGAGGCGACATATATTTCGTAGGAGGAAGCTTGATAAACTATTTTGTATCCATAAAGCAACATATCTAGAACTAAGGGATTTGTAGTAATCTATGTCCATCTTTCCCTGAACTTCAACAGTCTTCCTCCTACCATGGTGTCATTGTTTTCTGCTTCTATTTGGATCATTTGGGGTGGAAAAAAGAAACCCTCTCCCTTTACCTCCTTTCGGGTAGCTCCAGCGACCCCTTTTTCTTTTGTCCTTATAAGTGTCTTTTGGGCTCCCGAAGCACCGTTTTTTCTGGAAACCCTTTCTTTTTGTCTGATGCTCTCTCAAGTATCGCATCTAATTCGGGCCCGGAGACGAATTCTCCTGAGGAAGGCAGAATGTCCCCACTCCACTGCTTCAACCACAGTGCTCTCCTTGTAGAGTTAGTTAGAGCTCCTTCTTTTGAGGACAAACGTATCCCTTCAGCCGCAGAAACTGCCAGGAAGGCGGTTGATGATTTGAGTAGCGGAAAATTCTCCAAGATAGTTGTCCTTGGTGTTCCTTCCCTAATATGAGATTCTAATTAATTCAGCCAAAAGAATAAATTTCTTGCTACCGATGTAGCTGCTAAGTTAGATTTTAGACTTAGCATGGATGTCTTCCAGGCCTTCCTTAATATTGAATCCGATTTTCTGGCCATTGGATCTTTCAATTGTGTTGCATTCTCAAAAGGAAGATCCGTTTTCTTTACAATTTTCATAACCTGTACGTCTACTTTTGGACAGTTTTGACTCTTCCGGTTCAAACATTAATCTTTTCCTAAAATTTTTAGACAATTCTTTTTTCAGGCTCATGCCATTCTTTGGAAATCAGCTCTTTTAAGGCATCGTTCAAAGGGAACACCCTCTGACGTTTTGCCTTTAAACCACCGAATAATTCCTCTTCCCTAGATTTGGGAGGAAGTGCTTCTTCTATTTCCATGGTCTATCTGATAGCTTTCAGAAGGTTATCTTATTCACCTAGCTGGAAGTGGTGTCTCGAATCAGTGGTTTTTAACCCCTTATCACCGACACTAGTTTTCAGCTCAATGACCAGACTCGATTTTTCAAATCTGACATGTCTCACGATAATCGGTTATAACTTCGGAACGCTTTAACATATCCTGGTGATTTTGAGAATGTTTTCTCGTGACACATTGTACTTCATGTTAGTTATAAAATTTTAGTGATAAGTTTTGCGTTTCGTTCTGAAAAAAAGTGAAAATTTGGCAAAAGTTTGTAAAAATTCTTCATTTTCCAAGTTTGAAATGTTCTGGTTTCCAGACAGGAAGTAAAACTACCCAAAAAGTTTGATAATTAACATTTACAGAATATCTGCTTTATGTTGGGATGATATTTTATGCTTCCGGTCATTTTTCTAGGATGTTATGAGGTGCAGAACTTTAGGTGCGATTTTTCTTATTTTCATGAAAATTGCCATAACTCACATTTTGAGGGACAACTCGGCTTCCAAGTGACTTTGAGAGGCCTAAATAATAGTAAAACCTCATAAATTACCCCACTATAGAAACTTCACCCCTCAACGTATGTAAAACAACTTCTATTAAGTCCATTAACCCTTTAAGTGTTTCACATGGGTTAAAAAATATGGACCTGCGATTTAGAAACTATGGAATTTTTTTGGAAATACATTCATTTAGGCCAAAACTGACATTTTCAGAATAAATTAAATGATGAAACGCACTGCAACGCTTGATGCCCAATTCCTCCCGAGTGTACTGATACCCCATATGTGGTGGTAAACTGCTGTACGGGCGCACGGCCGAGCATAGAATGAATGGAGGCGCCATTCACTGCAGATTTGTATTGTCACATTGTACGACCTATAAATTTTTATTTTTTTTGGTAATGCGATCATATGAGGGCTTATTTTTTATGGGATGAGATACAATGTATAAATAATTTATTTTGGGAGTCTAAAGCTTATTCATGAGATTTTATTAACTATTTCAAGGGGGACACAAACAAAATCATCAATTTTTATTTTGGATTGTGAGCATTCCCCCCCCCCCCCCCCGCTCACCGTAACGTAAAAATAATATTTTATCTTTATTCTCTGGTTCACTACGATTGCGGTGATACCTCATTTATATAGTTTTTCTTATTTTGCTCAATTTTCCTGAGCAAAACCAATATTGGAGAAAATCGCATTGTTTTTACTATTGACAACTTTTCAGGGCCATAACTTCTGTATTTTTCTGTTGTCAGATCTGGTTGAGGGCTTATTTTTTGCGAAAACAGTTGTTCTTTTCAGTCGTATCATATTAGGTACCGTAACTTTTTTTGATCACTTTTTAGAACATTTTTTGTGATGGTGTTTGATGAAAAATTGTATATTATGGGAAGTTTTTCGAGTTTTTTTTTTACCTAGTTCACCGAGCGGGTTCAATATTGATTTAGATTTATTGTACAGATTAATACGGACGCGGTGATACCAAATATGTACGTGTTTTGTGTTTTATATACTTTATTTGCATTTTATGTGTTACTGGGGAGATTATGGGACTTTTATTTTATTTATTTATTTAATTATATTATAAAAAGATGTAATTTTTTTTTTTTTACTTTTTTACATTTTCTACTTCTTGGCTTGAATAAGCGATCATCCGATCGCTTATTCAAGCCTTTACACTGCAATACACTTGTATTGCAGTGTATAGTGAAAGTAACTGAGCATGCTGCGCATGCTCAGTTACTTACAGCCGGGTCCTGCCAGGAAGGCAGGACCCGGTGAGAAGAGGAGCCGACAGCCCCGGGTCACTCGTCGGAACCCGGGGCAGCGGCAGGAGGGATCGGATCCCCCGGTAAGCACACCGGGGGGGTCCGATCCACGGGGGACACACTTGCACGCCGCGGTCATGCTTGACCGCGGCGTGCAAGGGGTTAAACACCCGGGATCGGCGTTTTTCCGATCCCGGGTGTTAGTGCCGGGTCTGGGCTGTGATATCACAGCCCGACACCGGCACGATAATAACCCGGTGTCCCGAAAACTTCTTCTGATGCGCCGCCGTAGAAAGGCGTCGCATCAGAAGAAGAACCCTTAATGACCGCCGTAAAAACCCGATAGGGCGGTCATTAAGGGGTTAAAGGATTCCTGGGGATCTACTGGATCATCCTCTACCACTGAACATGACGGAGTCTATTCTGGGTTTTTTACTTGGAGGAGCCCTAGATGTAGCTGCCGCAACAGATGACATAACTTTCTCCTCAATAAAACCTTTCAGCTCGTCCAAAAACGACGATTTTTCTTCTCTCATGAAGTTATCAATACATGACTTGCATATGCTTGCCTTATCCTCCTTGCCTTTCCCCTAGACCCCTGGTCTTTTTCCTAGAAAGGCAAGTGGAGGATAATAAGTAACCCAATACTTTTACACATCGTAAAACACAATTCCTGCACAGTAACCCCACTTACATAGACTGAAGGGTGCAGGAAAGTCAGGTCTGCTTCATCAGCCATCACAAGACCAGGGAAGCACAGCACAAGAACACTGCATCAATCACCTTGGATCTTAGTCAATGTGACTAGCCCGCTTAAATACCTTAATTGGTAGCCAATCCCCCATTGAAGAGGCCGATTTCACGTGTTCCAGCTCCCAGTATGCATTACGCCTCTTTTGGCGCCAGAAGCAAGACGTAGTATTACTGCATATTGCGGGAACGCCCGTCCCGCCATGCAGTAATACTTCGTCAAATGTCAGGAAGGGGTTAATTTGAATCTCCCACACACATCACCAGGACTTCTACCAAGCAGCATCAATTCTCTGGAATGCCCTATCATGGCCTACTACTAATACCCAACCTGCAATGCTTCAAATGTGCTCTTAAAACCCATTTAATAATGCATTCCTATGAAACTTGCCAACTGCATGCAACTTTTACTCTTTATTAACAAATTCTGTGTATTCCCCACAGTCTGTTATGCGGCAAATGCTTCTCTGCAGTCCCATTGACTTTGGATGGCAGCTAATGGCTGGTTCAAGCAGCATCACTTCTATTTATCACATTGTTTTAATTCCATTCTCTTATAAAAATGTCTGGAACATGATACAAGCTCTTATACCTCTTGTGTATACCCTCACCATTAGACTGTGAGCTCTTGCGAGCAGGACCCTCACTCCTATTGTTTCATATGACTTATTACTCTGTCTTTATTTGTATATGTTCCCAAGAATCTAATGCGCTATGGAATTAGGGAAAAGATATGCTAAAAATTCCAAAACAAGAATCTATGATTTTTTTGCTCTACCCAGAAAGAGTTAATAAATTATCACCAACAAGATATAGATGCCCCAAATTAAAGTATCTGCAGTGCATCTGATTCCGCAAAAAAACCCTCAAATGTCCACACTACCAAAATTTTTTTACATTTTATAGCTTTTAAAATGTAACAAAAAGCGAAACTCTGAATGGAGCTCCCTTCCTTCAAACTTTGAAAAAGGAGAATTTATTTTTAGAATTTTTCATTTTTTTCACAATGAAACACAACACTTATTACCTACATTTTTAGACTACTGTGAATTACAATCTCTGTAAGGACTGGGATTAAGTGGAATTTATTGGGGATGCCTCTCCAAAGTTATTATTTCATTAATAGAGATGCCTGAAAACTTGTTAAAAACAGTCGCCCCATCCCCTAGACTGAACAAGCAGTCTAATTAGGACACTCCACCACCAGAAAACTGGTGGTAGATGTCCTTTAAAGAGTAACTGTAAAGTTTTTCCCCCCACAATTCAATAGCTTTTGGGTGTTAAAACAACTTCTATATCTTTGTCACCTATATACAGCACTTTCTTTGCTATACCACTCAGGTTATCTGAGCTCCGCAGTAGCTGCTTCTTCCGCCTGTGCCAACAAGCCCTGGAGTCAGTATTATAAACAAATTCTAAGTACTCCTGGGGGGGGGAAGATGGTCATGCGACACAGCTCTCTGTGTGAACGTAGCAGAGCTGGATGTATTCAAGACTGTTGATACAGATATATCCTACACAGAATAGTGAGGTACAAGTTCTCCCCTGTCCCCTATCAGTTCCTCCATCCCAGTCTGCTATTCTGCAGAACTTACTCTGGCTCTCTCTGCAACTCATGCTGCTCCCTTCCCCCACCCTGTCATCAACACTATCAGCTCAGTGCAGAGAAGCTATAAGCCCTTAGTGCTAAAACAGAACATGCTATTGACTTCATGTAACTGGTTTACTTATGATTTATTTCACTTATTACATGTTCCCTGCTCCTCCATGTGACGGAAGCTGCCAGGCTAGTCACCATATTGATCCTGCATGTAAACTGCAGTGTTCAGTGGATTTACATGTGGGAAACTAAATGGATTTAATGGATTTAAACAAGGCATCGTGGGATCTGTAGGCAAGCTAACTGGCTTCAGGTGGGGGGCATAGACAAGCAGACATTAGCCTCCACCAACTTCAACTCCCAGATGAAGGCTTGACAGCTGAAACGTGCGTTGGGGACAGTGTGTGGACTTGTCCTATGGGTAAGGAAATATGTGCTTTGTGACATGGTTACTATGAACACTATGAGGGTTCTATTAGTCATATTTCCCACAGGATGTTTCAGTATGGTCCATGTACTTTTACTTCTGATTGAATTAAATCCGATAAGAAACATCCATGTACCCAGTAGGTGTATTAATATTTATCTGTTGTAAATTTAGCAGACTCTTTGTCTTTGCATGACTTGTATATATTCTCTTGTTTATCTTTTGTGCCCACACTGTACTGTGCCAGGTTACCCTTACTGTGCACTGTTGTGTAATTTGAATGCG
Source organism: Engystomops pustulosus (assembly GCF_040894005.1). Classification (NCBI taxonomy): domain Eukaryota; kingdom Metazoa; phylum Chordata; class Amphibia; order Anura; family Leptodactylidae; genus Engystomops; species Engystomops pustulosus. The sequence continues at coordinate 111,445,321 of NC_092416.1, read as the reverse complement.
TTTTTATGATTGATTACAATAAATAAATACTGTTTTAGGGTACATTCACACGCGGTATGCCCACCGTGCGGGCATACCGCAGTGTGCTGGAGAGGAGGAGGAGGTGACCCCTCCTCCCTCCATAGAGAATAGCGGCGCACAGCCGCACACACGCCAAAAGATAGAGCATGCTCTATCTTTTTACGGTGTGCGGGCTGGATCGGTGCCTCACATGTCGCTATCGCCGCCTATGGGGACGTACATACGTCCCAGCAGACGGCCATGTGAATGTGCCCTTATTGTGTATACTTGTTTTGATGGAATTCATCCTTTTTGGTCCTACCAACTTCAACTGTGGTAAGATAAATTTTGTCAAACACTTTCATAATAGAAAATGCCATAACTTTGGAAAGAAGAGGGCATCACAATATGGGCAGTGTTTTTTCTTTTTTTTTTTTTTTTTAAAGAGGGAATCACATAATAATTTGGTAAAATCATAACTTTACAGTTATGCTTTAAGATATAAACTGGCTATGTTATGTAGGGGTAAATAGTGTTTTTTTTATTTTATTTATTTTGCTTCAAATCAAAAAAGGAAAAAATATAATATTTTTCAAATCCTTAAGGTGTGAAGCAGAGAACTGTGTTTTGGACTGTTCTATACAGTGGTTTTAATAACAGAAATTTCTTACCCAGGTGCACATTGATGTGAAGCCGTAGTTCTGTAGAAGAAGCGAATGTTTTTTCACATAACTTGCATTTGTGTTTATCGGAATGTCTACGCATGTGTCGTCTAAGGGCAGCAAGGTTACAGGTGTTAAACTTACACTCTCCACAGCTGTATAGAGTCTTCGTTTCTATAACATAAAAGAAACACTATATAAGTGGGATGTCACTGGTTTATCTATGAATTATATAGATTGTACAACAGAGAAAGTCTCCTTGCCAATGAGCGCAAGTCACAGAAAACTATATATAATAAGTATAAATTAACAGCCATGCTTTCAGACATGTGGGGCTGTCCTGAATCTTTTATTGATCAAAGGGTCTTAACCCCTACGGGACTCAGCCTCTTTTGGCCTTAAGGACGCGGCCCCATTCTTCAAATCTGACCTGTGTCACTATAAGTGGTTATAGTTTTGGAACGCTATGAGATATCCAGGGGATTTTGAGATTGTTTTCTCGTGACACATTGTACTTCAAATTAGTTTAAAAATTTGGATGATATCTTTTGTGTTTAGTTATGAAAAAAAACTAAATTTGGCAAAAATTTGGAAAAATTCTTTATTTTCAACGTTCTAAATTCTCTACTTTTGATGCAGATAGTCATAGCACCCAAATAAATTCATAACTTACATTTCCCAAATGTCTGCTTTATGTTGGCATGGTTTTTTAAGATTCCACATATTTTACTAGAATGTTATGAGGCTCAGAATTTGGGTGCCATTTTTCACATTTTTTGTAAAATCACCAAAACCTGTATTTAGATGGACCTGCTCAACTTCTAATTGACACTGAGAGGCCTAAATAATAGCGAGACTCGTAAATTACCCCATTGTGGAAACTACACACCTCAACGTATGAAAAACCACTTTTAACCCCTTAAGGACGGAGGGTTTTTCGGCTAATTTCTCGCTCTCCAACTTCAAAAATCCATAACTTTTTCATTTTTACGTGTACAGACCTGTGTGAGGGCTTATTTTGTGCGTAACAAATTTTACTTTCCCGTAATGTTATTTATTTTAACATGCCGTGTACTGCGAAGCTGAAAAAAAATTCCAAATGTGGAAAAATTGAAAAAAAACCGCACGTGCGTCACGTTCTTGTGGGCTCAGTTTTTACGACTTTCACTCTTCGCTCCAAATAACACGCCTACTTTATTCTTTGGTTCGGTGCGATCGCGGTGATACCAAATTTATATAGGTTTTATTGTGTTTTAATACATTTTCAAAAATTAAACGAATGTGTACAAAAAAGAAAAAAAAATTTTTGCCATCTTCTGACGCTAATAACTTTTTCATACTTTGGCGCACGGAAATGTGTGAGGGGTCATTTTTTGCGAAATGAGGCGATGTTTTCATTGCTACCATTTTGAGGTCTGTGCGACATTTTGATCATTTTTTATTTCATTTTTTATGTTATGTAAAAAGGTGTAAAAGTCGCATTTCGGACATTTGGGCGCCATTTCCCGCCTCGGAGGTCACCGCCGGCCGTAACCGTTTTTATATTTTGATAGATCGGGCATTTTGGGACGCGGCGATACCTAATATGTCTGTGATTTTTACTGTTTGTTATGTTTTATATCCGTTCTAGGGAAAGGGGGGTGATTTGAACTTTTAATATTTTATTAATTTTTTTTATTTTTTAAACTTTTTTTTTTCTTTTTTTTTTCACTATTTTTTAGACCATCTAGGGTACATTAACCCTAGATGATCAGATCGCTCCTACCATATACTGCAATACTACAGTATTGCAATATATGGCGTTTTTGCAGGTCTTACATTACAATGAGCCACTGGCTCATTGTAACGAACCTGCATAAACCATGTAGCCTCGTGTCAAAAGAAGACCCGAGGCTACCATGGTAACCGATCGCCGCCCCCCGATGACGTTCGGGGGCGTGGCGATCGAAAAAAAGATGGCGGCGCCCGCGCGCCGCCGTCTTTTAAACGCCGCCCGCGACGTTTAGAGGGTTAATAGCCGCGATCGGTGCTAGCACCGACCGCGGTTATTAGCGGTGGGGGTTTTGTGCAAAATGCAAAAACCCCCACCTCTGTATGAAGAGGACTCAGCCCGTGAGCCCTCTTCATACATCCCTTATACCTCTGCGCCGTAGAGCTACGGCGCAGAGCGTTAAGGGGTAAAGAAGTTTGTTAACCCTTTACGTGTTTTATAGGGGTTAAAACAAAATGGAGGTGCAGTCTGCAAATTGTAATATTTTTTCACAATACACTCATTTTGGGTGGAAAATTAAACATTTACAATGGATTAAATGAATAAAGGCTCTACAAAGTTTGTTACCCAATTTCTCCCGAGTACACGGATACTCTATATGTGGTGGTAACCTGCTGTATGGGCGCACGGCCGGGCATAGAAGGGAAGGAGGCGCCATCCAGATCAGATTTGCTATGTCATTTTGTACAGGCTATAATTTCTTTCTTTTTTTTTTCAATGTGGATCTATAGGGGCTTATTTCTTTTGCCACATGAGATGCACTTTTCTGGTACGTAATTTGGGGGAATCTATAGGCTAATTGGTGAGATTTTATTAACTCTTTGTTGGTGGAGGAAATGAAAATCATCACTTTTCAGGAAGATTTTTATGGGGTTTTTTTTTTGGCTGTTTACCATACCATAAAAATAGTATATTATTTTTATTCTATGGGTCGCCACGATTACAAAAAGACCTCATTTATATAGATTTTTTATTTTTTTTCCATTTTTACTGCATAAAAAGTAATTTGGCAAAAATGTTGTTAATTTTAGCATCACCGTCTTTCATATGCATAACTTTTTTATTTTTCGCCTCACAAATCTGTTTAAGGGCTTATTTTTTGCGAGAAGGATTGTTCTTTTTAGTGGGCTTATTTTGGAGTGCATAATATTTTTTAAATTACTTTTTGGAGCACTTTTTTATAGGGTATTGATTAAAAATTATCTTTTTTCGGAACGTTTTTGCGTTTTTTTTTCTACGGCGTGTACCGTGCGGGTCCAGTAACGATTTTGTTTTATTATACAGATTGTTACGGACGCGGCAATACCAAATATGCGGGTTTTTTTGTGTTTTTGTGTTTTTTATACTTTATTAAGTGTTTTTATGGGAAAGTGACATTTTAGGGGCTTATATTTTTATGTATTAATTTTTTATTTATTATAATGTGTAGTGTTAAGTGTTTTTGCATATTTTTACTTCTACATACTTGAACTTGAACCAGTGATGCTCTGATCACTGGTTTAAGTTCAATACACTGCTCTACAATACTATTTTATTGTAGAGCAGTGTAAACTGTCTGAGCAAGCTTGCGCATGCTCAGACAGTTTACCGTCAGACCCGAAAGGGGTCTGACTGCCATGGAGACCGGGCAGCTCCGGGGCACATGCCAGTCCTCGGAGCTGCCCAGAAGTGGATCGGATCCCCCGGTAAGCGGCACGGGGGATCCGATCCACAGCGCAAACACCCTTACACGCCGCGGTCATGTTTGACCGCGGCGTGTAAGGGGTTAACACCCGCGATCGGAGCCGGCTCCGATCGCGGGTGTTAGCGCAGGCTGTCAGCTGTACTAGACAGCTGACAGCCGCTGCTTCTGGTACCGGCTCCGTTCGTGAGCCGGTGCCAGAAGCAGGACGTTATAGAACGTCCCCGTGCGCTAAGCATCTAGCCCCGGGGACGTACTATAACGTCCTGGTGCGTCTAGGGGTTAACGATCATGCTGCCATTTCTAGGAACGCCCCCTGAAGAATTAACTTGTTCTGGTTTTAAATAAACAACATTTCATGAATACGAATTCAAGAATCTAAAAAAAAGCAACATAAACATGCAACAAACCAGCTTCCAGTACATAATATGTTAATCCCATACCATTGGAACCTGTGATTGGATGTTCTGGCTCCGCTGTTTCTACACTTCTTGACACAAGAATTCCAGCTTCCTGGGAAGCATCCCATATGAAGGAAAAACAAAAACAAACAAAAAAGTTATGTGGCATCTACGTGTCCGTGGGGTTAAAGTGCAATCAAAGTTATTGAATTTTCAGTGGAAACCTGCAATTTCCACAGCAGAGTAACGGTCTGCAATCTACATTTTCTCTAGAGAGAGTGGTGACCAACCAGCAACAGCTGATGGGTCTATAATTGTCATCTGAAAGTGACTTTAAGGTGCACGTGATGAAAAGACATTACATTTTCCAATATTTTTTTCACAATTTTTTAGATCTAAACTTGCTATCATTCGATAAGCAGCTTATTTACTTCCTGTAGATAAATACGTGTGTATTGTCACAAAGGTGTTAATATATACAGTTATTTCTGCACTAGCCTTGCCTCGCAGACTAAGTAATAGCGGGACTGTGGAGGTGCTAACAAGTAATATACAGGTGCCTAACCTGTACCAATATACAAAAAGGGATTGAAATGAAAACACCTAGCACCAACTCACACTGTACACCAGATATTACAGTGTGATATACGGCACAAAGGCGGCATTTTACCCATTTCACTGCATTTGGAATTTTTTTCCAGCTTCCCAGTACATGGCATGGAATATTAAATACTGTCACTATGAAGTGCAATTTGTTACGCAGAAAATAAGCCATCACACAGTTCTGTACATGGAAAAATAAAAAAGTTCGATTTTTGAAGGTGGGGAGTGAAAAATGAAAACACAAAAACGAAAAAGGGCTGCGGCGGGAAGGGGTTAAAAGGAACCTGTCACCGGGGACCTCATTTTCAATAAAGACAGGTTGCAGAAGCTTATTACACCTGCAGTGCAAATAAGTCTTTCTGCCTTTTCTAAGCATTTGCATAACAATATAATTGTGTGTTATAACTTACTCTTGCACCAAGACAGAATCCTGGGGTAGTTACAGGGGTTGGACTTTGGTTTGGATGCATTTCAAAAAACAACATGTGCCTTGTATGTGTTACTCCCTCCTCAGATTTTAGCCCCACCTTTGTGCTCCTGTACAGCTCCACCTCCTGCTCTTTCTCAGAGGTCACAGCCTGGTCAGCCCGACTGCAGTAGGGGAGGGACATGCTCTACTGGAGCACAAAAATGAAGGCTGTCTGCAGCTCAGACAAGTCACATGTTTTTAGAAATGCATCCAAACCAAAGCCCAGCCTCTGTGACTACCCCAGGATTTTGTCAGGGTGCAAGAGTGAGTTATAACACACAATTATATTGTAACGCAAAGGCATGTTTGCACTACAGGTGTAATGGGCTTTTACAATCTGTCTTTAGTGAAAATGAGGTCACTGGTGACAGGTTCCCTTTAATTATTTGCCGTAATGTGCTTAAAGTGGACAGCCCCTTCAATGCATTACTCTGCATATTAGTACTACTTCAGGCGAGTCTTGATTCACCTCAAGTGAAGGTCCACCCCAATACATCATAAATATATATCCATTCAATAGAGATATTACTTTTTAAATTAAAATTAATAAACTTCTGTACAATATTGGATTTACTGTCAAAAAGCTGAATTCTAAATAGTTTTTTTCATATACATCCACTGTAACATTAAAGCATGTAGGGGCGTGCAATAAGAAAAATGTCCAATGCCCTACAAGTGAAGTTAGAACATAACCACCACGAACAGTTCTTGGTTATACTTGAATTATGCAATTCTGAGAGTAATGGCAGGCCACTAATGGAAGAGTTGCTATGGCTGGGTGGCTGTCATTTCCCTAGAGAAAATGTAGTTTGCAGAATAAAAGTATCTCATTTTATCAACAGGAGGCCGCCTCCCAGCAGTGCTGCTCCCTATGTGTCATTGATACAGAAGCGGATTATTTTACAGAACTGCCCTTGGGCAGTCAAGATTGACCCATATCAGGACAAGTGAATAAGTAAAATAAAACATCACTTTTATTAGGGATTCTTAAAAAAGAGATATTACTATATTGCAAACTATTATGGCATGAACCACTAGATGCACAGGACAAACAGTGAATTAAAAGCACAGTGTGAACTGGGTCACAGCCAGTTGCAGGTACTCAGTGGTACGAGTATGAGATGGCGGACACAGTACAGGATTTAAATCCACCTATATTGATTGTTATGAGTCCACTATTGGCCAGATAGCAGCTAACGCTGCGCATAATAGTCTGCGCTAAGTTAATGTAGCTTATAGTGTGGATTAGAGCCCTAAAGTGAAGACCTAGACCGTGGATAGAAGTGTTCCCTGTACTGCCCAAGCAGGGGCCGCTGTGGCAGCAGGCTGTATTGTTATGAATACTACATAAAAGTCCTAGTCCTATAGTTAGAGATTTAATGGACTGGATGGTCTAGGAATGATACTGTCTTTCCCCATCTCAACTGGTAATATAATTGTTGCCACTACCTGCCAATGACTATGCCACACTGCAAATTAAAATTTTCCAAACATTAGCCCCCCGACATGTTTCGCCAGTACGACTGGCTTCATCAGGGGTTTGGGCATTTAGCATTTAGGTGGATTTAAATCCTGTACTGTGTCCGCCATCTCATACTTCGTACCACCGAGTACCTGCAACTGGCTGCGACCCAGTTCACACTGTGCTTTTAATTCACTGTTTGTCCTGTGCATCTAGTGGTTCATGCCATAATCTTTGTAAAGAATCCCTAATAAAAGTGATGTTTTATTTTACTTTTTCACTTGTCCGGATATGGGTCACTCTTGACTGTCCAAGGGCAGTTCTGTAAAATAATCCGTTTGAGTCTAATCCCTGCCATGACAATAAGGTCCATTGGTTTTGTATAGAATTGATACAGAAGCAAACAATACTTTCAAAGTCAGAATGGTTCAATACAGGGTTTCAGTTACTTGCAGTAGTGAATGACTTCTACTGTTCTACAGACTCCTAGTATCCGTCTGCAGAGGATTCCCCAGAGAAGACATCAGCAGAAGTGTGCAGGGACCACCATATCAGGGTAATATCACCATCTGTCCATAAATGGTGTCTCTACATCTCCAAGGGCTTCCTCAAACACAAGGCTTTAAATTATTTGAAAATTTTTTTGCCCAGTCTGGGATTTGAACCCACAACCTCCACACTCCACCTGTCATTAAGATACAGGGTAGAGCCTATATCCACTAGGGCAGTGATGGCGAACTTTTGAGAGACCGAGTGCCCAAACTGCAAACCAAAGCCAACATTTCTATCACGAGGTGCCAGCACAGAAATTTAGCCCAATGGGTCCACAATACCACCTAACAATAAGACAAATAATACTGCCATATGATGATGCCACCTTTGCAACCACATAAATAGCATCATTCTGGTAATAAAGACTATAGAAAGGCCAATGTTACCAATAATATTGCTATACAATGCTATACAAATATAGCGATGAATATCATATTACTGCCATTCAGTGAGGAATATTACCGCCATATACTGAGTAACATTACCCCCATACAGTGACAGTGAGTAGATGCAGGGACTAGGGGAGTGTGATAAGTTAGCTTGCTCATGGACCAAATATTGCCATCTTTACCCCCTTTTTGTTTTTGCATTTCCATTTTTTACTCCCCACCGTGAAAGAGCTCTGTGTAAAAAATTGCAATTCATAGTGATGGTATTTAGTATCCAATTCCCTGTACTGGGAAGTGGTAAAAAATTTCAAATGCAGTAAAATTTGTTAAAAAAATGCCTTTGTGACATTCTTGTGTGCTTGGTACAATATATTTACATGGGTTTAATAATGTTTGTATACATTTACAAAAATTAAAACCTCATGTACTAAAAAAAAAAAAAGTCATTTTGCCTTCTGGTGTGAATTTTTTGGGCGCTTTTTCATACTTTGGTGTACGGAGCTGTGTGTGGAGTAATTTTTTGTGATATGAGATGCGCTTTCAGTGCTACCATTTTGAGGACTGTACAACCATTTGGCCACTTTTCATAACATTTTATTACATGTTGCAAAATGGCAAAAAAGTGGCATTTTGGGAGGTGGTTTGTAGGGCAAAGTGGTTGTTGTAAGGTGGAGGCACAGTTGGATTTGGGATCACCCATAAGACTGCTGTCTGTGGCCACATATACACTTGCCTCAGCCCTCATCACCTGCACCACACTGCCAGTGATGCAGCTTAGCACCCGGTTACATTGTACATAGGGTGCTTACTGTGGGGTTGTCCTGGCTTCACTGGACGCCTTGTGCAGGTGATGAGCACTTCAGATACATGCAATGTGGCCACAGACAGCAGTCAAACAGGGGGATTTGGGACACTAAACCACAAGTATGTATAGCTGGTTTAGTGTCACCTGCCAGGACCTCTGTAAGTGTGCACAACTCTGTGTGAGCAGCCCCAGCAGCTCCTGACCTGATCAATGCTCTGCTCTGCTGCTGTCGGCTCTGTTCTGTGAGCTGCCTTACTCCGTTCTCTTCCACTGTTTCCCGGGCTGAAGAGGAGGAGGGGCGGGCACTGACATTGATCGGCTGCTCTTGTCTCACTAAGGCATCACTAGTGAGAGCAGAGCCGATCAGCTTCAGGCTGCCGGAGCTCTGACTTTGATGAGACCGAGGAGATGGTACGCGTGCCTGCAGAGAGGGCTCTGCGTGCCCTCTCTGACACGCGTGCCATAGGTTCGCCACCGCTGCACTAGACTACAGGCTTACTGGCTGTCAATCGGGGGTCTTAACTAAGAGCTGCATCGCTACACTGACTTAATGCACTGGTATATAGAGAAACATCTTCCAAAAGATCTCTCTTTATATCATCACATTATTATTAAGCATAAATACAGTTAAATTAATAAAAATGTATAAGGCAAAAAATAAGGGTTCTGGAGACGGCTGTGTCTGCAGCGCATCTGCAAAAAATGCAGACGTGAGGTCTGCCTATCTAAATGAACTCTAAATTATACCATTTTATATTAACATAACCAGGACAACCTTTACAATGCATATACTAACCTGTCATAAAACACTAAACTCTCCTGGCAAAACACTGGTTGACTGCTGCTGATCACAAGTGTTTCAATTGAAATGCATATGCGATTAGGCTGAGCTCCAACCCTAGATGTTTACATTGCTTTTCTAAACGTAATGTTAATGTTTAATGTGACTGCACCCTTGACATTCTGATAACAATCTTTTTCTTTTCTTGAAAGAATCGTATCGTATCGAGTATCACGATACTTTTCTTGGTATCATATCACACTCAAAATTCCGGTATTGGTGCAACCCTAAGTACCAGTGGTTGGCACATTATATGATCAATAAAGCAAATAACTGTAAAATTGTATAATCCATATTTAAATATCAGTGTGAAGTAAATGCAATGAAAACTAAACTTAGCATCACCGATGAACGGCCCATTTCATCCTGTTGTACACACTAATCTATCGCTTGACTCCACCTACCTGGTTTTGCACAGTGGACACAGGCAGTTCAGATGTGACATCCACAAAGGGTTCTTCGCTCTTATGGCGTGAAGGGTCATCCGGCAGATGCAATGTGCCCCCTAATTCGTGTATATCAAAAACCTGAGTGTGCAGTGTGCTGCTTTCACTGCCATTTTCTCGACAGATTCCAGTAACTTGTACACCAACAATCGTGCCGTCCTCTCCCTGCATGGGAGTTACATGAAATTCAGACACGTTACTGAAGGCCTCATTCCCATCTAGCATCTTGTAAACTTTAAAAGCCAATTCTGCATCATTGTGAGTTGCGTTAGTCTGCATAAAGATGTTCTCATCCAGTTTCGCGCTACAGATCCCCTGTGTTTGAGCCTCCATCTTGTCAACAGGAAATATGTGTCTCTACACAAAACACAAGGCAAAGACATCACCAAATTATAGACAGCAAAACTAGCTGAAAAAGCATATTCACTTTGCAGCTTCACACCCTCTCCTCCGAGCAGACTCTATTTTCCCCATGCTAAAGCAATCAGCACACCTTTCTATAGTCTAGATTCAGACCCAAATCTTCAACAAGCCCCCTGTGATGGGAACTTTTCTTCACCACAAACTTTCGATAAACATTTATCCCTGTAGTACACCCACGTATCACATTCGCTCCACATCCCTGTGCGCACATACAGGTCTCAAACACACATCGTGCCATCACAGTGATAAACTGCAGCATAGCCCCCGACTTGTACAAACTAGCATTCGGGAACCACATTGTACAGCGCGTCTCTTCTATTCACACACATATCGAGTATGCCACATGCAGACCTGCTCTCCATGCACAGAGAGGCTTGAGTCTAACAATTTGAGCCCTCCCTCACATGTAAACACAGCGTGAACACATCTCCACACTAACCGGAGCTAGCCACCGCTTCCGGGTATGATGTCATCGGAAGAGGGGGAGCCTCTGAGGAGAAAGGGCGGGAAGCCACTAATGATGGGAAAGGGTTGTGACTAAATCCCATGACTCAGAGGTACCTGTCCTCCCCAGTCATGGGATTTAGCTGGCTCTGTATGATCTGTCTATTTCCCATGACTGGGAAGGACCTATCCGCCCCCTAGTGGTGAGGTGCTGAATAGTTATAGTATGTAGTCTAACATGTTTATGATTTTATTTCTTTATTTTTATATCAGTTGTAGGCAAAAGGAACAGCGTAACGGCATGACGTAGCACGCGGCACGTCACGCTGCACAGCCGCCCTCCACACCTCCCGCTCCCCATGCATGCTGACCTGCCCCTTGGAACCGGTCCGGGAAGGGAAGGGAGGACCCGGGCTCGCCCGTCCCGGCCCGCGGCGGTAGCGGTACCGCCTGGGACCCTGCCTTTTTTTTTTGTTTTGTTTTTTCTGATGCCCGGCGCTCACGTTTGAAGGAGGCTGGCCGCTTGTGGTGCATCTTTGGCGCTATGGCGCCGAAACAGCTCTGTAAGCTGAGCTGGAGTTTTTTGGAAGGGCTGAGAAGACGAGCGGGGATTTGACGATTATTGGTGCCGGACGCGCGCTGACCAGGAGGAGGGCGTTCTGGGATCGCTGCCGAGGCGGTGTGGCTGGAGTGCTATCCTTGGTGTCGGCGTGACCGGAGGCAAAGACTACAAGAAGGTCGTCGTGTTTGGTCCCTGCTCTTCAAGCCTGAGATGATTGCATTTTGAAGCCGTTCGTTTGGATGGGTGAGATGCACCTGGCCTGAGATGTCCGCCGTTTGTAGCTGTTCGTGTGGATGGGTGAGATGTACCTGGCCCTAACCTTCCTCTCCCATGTATTAAGTTGACTGCATATGGCACTAACTTTGACTTTTTCCTAACCAAACTAACAACTGCATGACATCTGCCTGCTATCTGTTTGTTATCTGCCCGTTATACGTTAGCCATTTGCACCCCTTTATCTGACCTGCTTAACTTTGTCAGTAGCAAGCTATATCTCTGCAACTTCTTTCCACGGGGATAATATGCTGTCAAGAACGCAGAAGATAAGTCAATAACTACAACGTGGCATCTGTGTTATACTAACTCTGCACACAAAACTTTCTAACAACTGGACAATCCATTGGGGTGAACGGACCTTGTTTTTGGTTAAGCTTGCCTTTTAGTACCGGCTTTCCTGGCATGCAGAACATCTTGCGTTCTTTGATTAATTTAACTCTGTTTTGATTTCAGCTTTCTATACGGCCTGATATTTTGCAGCGGCTTATATTTCGCTAACTGAACCAATTTAATATTGATTATCCGTGCAGTATATGTTGTCCTATCGCTAGGTTGCTGTATTTGGGTCCTTGGTTATTTGTCCTGCGGTATAACATAGTGGTTTAGAGGGTATTTATTCTGACATCAGGTATGCCTCCTAAAAATTCCTCAAGGAAGTCCTTGGGGGTAGCCTCCCCCAAGGAGAAAGAGAAAGGAGGGGCTAAAGGGGACAATTCTACAAAGCTGGATAAATTATGGAAGTCCCCCCCAGTTAAAACACGCACAGGTTCGACTACACAGAAAAACCCTGAAAATGAGGCTCAAGACCCTAAAAATAAACCACAGGGCTCGAGATCGGCTACGGTGGAGGGGGAGGAACAGGACGAGGACGAGACAAATACGGGGGGAGAAAACGCAATGCTAAAAGAGATCCTAGACTCCATAAAAACATGCAACTCAGCAATACTGGGTCTGACAGATCAGGTTGGTGCCTTGAGAGGAGATGTCTCTCTTTTGAGAGAAGAGTTGAATAGGGTAAGAGATAAACAAAAAACGACAGAAGACAAAATTACTAATATTGAGAAGGAGGTGGGCACTCTCAAAAAAATCACCTCCCGTCTGGAGGTAGAGAATAAGGCCCTTAAAGGGAAAATTGCGGATATGGAGGACCGCTCAAGAAGAGCCAACCTAAGACTAATAGGGGTTCCAGAAAAAGCTGAGGGGGAGAACCCTGTAAGCTATGTTAAAGAATGGTTCTTGAAGGAAATAGGGAAGGAGCATCTCTCCCCGTATTTTGACATTGAGCGGGCTCACAGAATCCCGGCAGGTCCCTATATTCCAGGGAATACTCCCCGTACCCTTATCTGTAAAACGTTACTCTCGAGAGATCGGGATATGATATTGAAACGAGCACGTGATTTAAAAGATCTATCAATCCAAGGGGCTAAAGTTGCAATATACCCGGACTTTTCTAAGGACACCCTCCAGAAGAGGAAGAGTTTTCTGGAGGTGAAAAAAAGGTTGAGAGACAAGGGAATTATATATTCATTAATGTTTCCGGCCAAATTAAAAATTATTTTTCAAGGTCAGTCCCAGTTTTTTAGTACGCCAGAACAAGTCTCAGACTGGTTAGATCTTAAGGAACTATGAATATGGATATTTAGGCCATCATATGTTGTTTCAGGTCAGCAATGGGGGTGAGGTGGGGCGGGAAAGTGGCTGAAGTAGGAAGAGTTGTACTACGGTAGAACAGGTGGTGGGATTTGGGGGGGAGGGATGATCCGATGCTGGGGATGTTGTCTGGTCGTAGTGTGTTTTTTTTTTTTTTGTTTTTCCTTTTAGGTCTGTTTGTTCTTCCTTTTCCCCTGTCTTTCGTGCAGATATAATAGATGGGTACTAGGTTTATATTATGGAACATAAGAGGTTTAAAAGATCGCCTGAAACGCTGCATTATTTTTGATTATATTGTTAAACAACTACCAGCAATCGTTATACTATTGGAGACACGTCTCGATAAGGAATCTTTGGCTCTTGTAGAAAGGAGGTGGGCCAGTCAGGCGTACAATTCAGTTTTTTCATCATTTTCTAGAGGAGTCTCTATTCTGGTCCACAGATCAGTCGGCTTCCAAGTATTGGAAGCAAGGTGTGACCCAGACGGAAGATATGTATTTTTGTTAGGTATACTAGATGGCATTAAATGTGTTGTGGCAGGAGTCTATATACCTCCCCCCTTCAGATATGACGTTCTGATAAGTCTACTGCGGTTTATTGAAAAGGTGGGTGACTGCCCGGTTCTGGTCCTTGGCGACTTTAATGCTGTAATGTCGGATAAGAAAGATCGTATAGGGAAAAAAAACCCGGCAAGCATAGAGAGGGGAGACACCCCCTTTGCTAGGTTTTGCCAGGAAGTGGGTTTAGAGATGTGTGGAGATCTTTAAAGGGTGAACAACCGATATTTTCATGTTACAATCGCTCCCATAATACTTTTTCCCGGATTGACCTAGCGCTGGCTAATGATCTTGCCATCGATTGGGTGGGGAAAATTCGGTATGATAACCGTTCTATTTCCGATCACTCCCCGTTGGTTCTTGAATTGTCCGGATCTGGGAAACCTGCTCTTAAGTTTTGGAAGCTCAACGCGCATTGGTTAGTGCTACTGACAGATGAGGATAAAATCAAGGAAGAGATATGTAGATTTATTGTGATGAATAGAACCGTGGCCAATCTTGGGTTAATGTGGGACGCCTTGAAATCCTTTCTTAGAGGGATATTAAACTCAGAAATCATATACCTGCGTAAGCAATGGGCCAGAAAGGAGAGGCTATTAAAAAAGGAGGTAAAAGGAAAAGAGAGGGCCTTCCTAGATTGTGGTTCGAAAGAACGGCACGATAGCTTCATTAGGGCACAAGAGGAATATAATAGACTTATGGCAGATAAGGCAACGCAGAAATTATTTTTTCTGGATCAGAGGGCACATTGTGAGAGTGGGGTACCCTCAAAGGGGCTTTTGCAGAAAGTTAAAAAACAACAGGAGGAAAATAGAATAACAGCCATTAAGAATAATTTTGGGGACATAACTACTAATGCCGAGGAGATTAGAGATACTTTTTTAAAATTCTTTCAAGGTATTTACTCCTCAGATCTGGAGGTGTCAATAGGGGACATAAGACACTTTTTAGATAATATTCAACTCCCTTCTCTCTCAAGGGAAAGGGCAGATGTGCTATCGCGCCCTATAACGAGTGCAGAGCTGGAGGAGTCCCTTGCATCCTCCAGACGTAATTCCGCCCCGGGACTGGATGGGCTTCCTCTAGAAATTTATAGTAGATTTGATTCTATTCTTCTACCTCTTATGGTGGAGATTTGGGAATCTGCGCAAAGGGAGGGTAGGTTGCCTGATTCGTGGTATGAGGCAAGTATAGTTTTGATTAAAAAAAAAAACAAAGATCCTTTGGAAGCGGAATCTTATAGACCGATTTCGCTTATTAATGCAGATGCCAAGCTGGTGGCCAAACTAATGTCAAATAGATTAAAAGAGTTTGCCCCAGCACTTATACATGAAGACCAATGTGGCTTTCTGACCGGTCGTCAGAGTAAGACCAATATAAGACGGCTCTTTGCGGGTCTGCAGCTGGGCCGGGGGGGGTCGCGCTCCATCCTGTCACTGGATGCCTCTAAGGCCTTTGATAGGGTGGAGTGGGACTTCCTCTGGGAGGTCCTGTATAGATTTGGGTTGGGTGGCCCGTTCGTGGATTGGGTCAGACTTTTTTATAGGTCCCCGAGGGTCTGTATTAGGGTCAATAGCGACTTCTCCCCCTTTTTTACACTGTCTAGGGGTACTAGGCAGGGATGCCCCCTGTCCCCGTTGTTATTTGCGTTCTTTATAGAACCCCTCGCAATAAAACTTAGGGCAGACAGGGAGATAGAGGGGGGAGGATTAGCTGGGTCCGAAGATAAGATAATGTTATATGCTGATGATGTCCTCCTACTTCTCAAAGACTCCGAAATATCGGCCCCAAAAGCCCTGAAGGTCATTCAGGAATATGGCAGATTTTCAGGTTTTCAGATAAATACTCATAAGTCGATTTTGGTCCCTCTGGATGACGACCCTCATCCCGATTATTTGCAGTTTGAACTGAAGGTTTCCTCTTCATGTGAATATCTCGGTTTAAAGATCACGGCCAAGGTTGATGACTATATTACTTTGAATCTTGTTCCCTTACTAACAAAAATAAAAAATAAGGTGAATACATGGAATACGCTGCCACTAAATCGTGCAGAGAGAGTTACACTTATAAAGAGTGTACTGCTACCTCAAATATTATATGTATTATCTAACTCTCCTTGCTGGATAGGTAAGAGATGGTTTGGGTTTATTCGTGCGATTATAAACAAACTACTTTGGGGGAGAAAAAGGGTGCGCATCAAACAAGAAACTTTAATGCTTAATAAGGAAAGGGGCGGTCTTTCGCTCCCATCCTTCTACCATTATTATTTGGCGGCACAGACCCAGTTTATCTTGGAAAATAGACAGTCTAACATATTTTATGCGATTATTTTGCAGTTGGAGCGAAGATATGATTCAATTTTGGCTCTATTGGAGTCAGGCCAATTGAAGCGCCTCAACGCTAAAAGATTCCCTTTGGCACGGTTATTGGAGTATACCTGGAGAGATCTTAGGAGTTTATTTGGTATTAAGGGAGGCTTTAAATTTACTCCTCTCTGGGGTAATCTTAACTTTTTGGAGCTAGCTAAAATGGAAGACGTCGGGTTCTGGGAAAGAAAGGGTATTAAGTCTCTGGAGCAGTTGGAAGAAGATGGGACATTGCCCTCCTTTCAGGATTGGTGCCTTAGGGATATTTTGGAGGAAAGGGATTTTTTTAGGTATTGTCAAATTGTGCACGCATATAGGAAAGAATTACATCATGATAGGTTCACGATACACTTAGGGGGTAAATTTACGGAATTATTAGATTTAGATGTATCACGACTTAATTTATCCAGAATTTATTGTCTACTTAGGTCTACTATAGACCAGAAGTCTAGTCATGTTACTCAATTGAAATGGTCAAACCAGGTCGGTTTTATCACTGTGGCACAATGGCGAGATATTTATAAGAATGTGGTTAGATCAACGATCAATTTAAATCACAGATGCACACAACTACACATATTATATAGAATTTATTATTCACCATATTTAATGTTTAAAGTTGGTTTAAGTGAAAATTCTAACTGCAGGAGGTGTAAATGTTCCCAAGCCGATATCCTACATGTTCTATGGGACTGTCCGAAGATTAACCCTTACTGGGAGGAGATATTCAGGAGATTAGAGGACCAGCTTCAATGTTCTTTCCCGCGTGTCGCCACCTTTGGGGTCCTGGGCTTGCTCCCGATTCCCTTAGATGATAGATTAAAAAGTGACCTGGCCCTGAAGACTATCTTCCTCGCAAGACTAGTATTAGTCAAACATTGGTTAGATGATAAGCCCCCAACAGTGAATGAATGGAGTAATTTAGTTAACCGTATAAAATCATACGAATGTGCTTACGAGAAGCGTTATAGGAAGGGCAGCAGACTTAAGGATATATGGAACCAGTGGAGTTTATAGAGGTTTTCTCTGTACTCCACTGGGTATCTATTGTGTCCACTCAGCGTCTCCAGCATCGGTAGAGGGTGGGGAGGGAGGGGGGGTTGGGGGGGATTATGTTTATTGATATTAGGACATTCTTTGTGATAGGTTGGTGGCTCTTAATAGAAGAGAGCCTGTCTATATGATGCTATTCACAATACGATGTTATATGATGTCATTCATAATACGACATGTAATGGTTGAATGTATTATGGATTCTGTTTGATATTGCAAAGGATGGCATGTATATATTTTGGATAACTGATAATATAAAAATAAAAAAAAGAAATTCAAAAAAAAAAAAAAAAAAAAAGTTGTAGGCAAAAGGTGTGAATTAGAATATTTTGACATTTTTTTTTTACTTCACCTTGAGTGAGGAGCATGAATCATGTCTGGAGGCAGAGAAGGCAATAGCATTTAGATTTCTAGAGTAAATTATGGGGTCATTTTAGCAAGGGGAATGTGTAAATGTATTGAGTATTGGCGGATCCTTGGTTACTTAAGTGTGGCATGGTGACCAGACCATATATGCCCCATGAAGGTGCATTCACACATGGCATTTGCGATGCTGCGTTTTTAAACACTTCTCTGTAATGAATGCATTTTTACATGTTTCCATGCGTTTAGCTGGTTTGAAAGCGATTTTCCTTGTTGCTGGAAGTGTAAGCAGCTGTGGAAATGTTAACAAATGTTTTTACACTTCTAACAATGAAGAGAAACACTTTCAAACCAGCTAAACACATGGTAACATGCAAAAATGTGTTTCAGACGCATGCATTTAAAATCGCCTCCAAATATGTCAGTTATGAACTCGCCCTAACTGTCTGAGGATCAATAGATCCAAAAACATTCTGGTAGGTTGATTAGATTGTGAGCTCCATTGGGGACATGGACCAATTTGGCAAGCTCTGTGCAGCGTTGCGTAATCTGTGTACGCTATGTAAATAAAGGAAATATTATTATATCCAACTCAGGCAGAGCACATATATTACATCGCTATTGGGCAAAACGAATATATTACATCTGCAACTTACCTGACCAGGGCCTAACCTTTTCTGGTAGCAGATGCAGGCTGTGTCCAGTTGTGGAAGCTGCAGCTTTTATCCTGGGTCTAGCTGTGTGTGGACAGACACTGTTTCTCTCCTCTGTAACAGGATGTGCTCTATAGTAAGCGCTGAGGCCTGTGGTAAGAGCATGTGCTCTCAGTGATTTCTGAAACTCAAGAGAGCTAGATCCTAAAAGACCTAGCCCTTCCCTGCCCAGTGGTTTTGTTAACCTGGTCAGGTGGTACACTCCAGTGTACATGGTGCAATACCACACAATGCAATAAATCACATCCACTTAATCCTTGCCTGTTCAAGCAGAATATACAGCTGCTGATCGCCATGGGTGGTCCTGCGACCCATATCGCGGGTCGTGGGCTCACCTGTGCCCCTCACACCCCGCAGGTGTAGCCTCAGCGCCTCTCACCTGTCCCCGCTACCGAGTCCCGGCCTCGCTCCATGCGCACGCGTCCCTGTGTCCTAGGGCACACGCGCACCGGCGTCAGGAAATTTAAAGGGCCAGCGCACCATTAATTGGCGCTGACCATTTTCTCAAAAGGCTATTTAAACCTGCCTCTCCCATCACACCCTGCCGATTTTTGTGCCTCACAGCCTTAGAGAAAGCTCCTGTCTGTTCCCTAGTTCCAGCGTATTCCTGAGTCCTGTGTTGCCGTGTCCCTGTGTTACCAGAGTCCCTCCATGTTCCTGTGTTACCAGTGTTCCTCCGTGTTGCTGTGTTCCTGTGTCCCATCTGCCTGGACCTCCCGTTGCTGACCCTGGACTTGACCCTGTACCTCTGGCGCCTTCCCTGACCCTGTGCTTGGACCCGACCACGAGACTGTCTGCCATTAAGGTACCTCGACGTTGGCTGCCACCGCGGGCTAGTCGCATCCGTGGAACGACCTGATGGTACCCTGCCGCAGCAAGTCCAACCGGCTTTGCGCCGGGCTCTGGTGAAGACCAGGGGCCACTTAGACTCCAGTCCCAGGTATCGGCTAGTACCACCTCCCGCGGTGGTCCAGTGGATCCACACACCCCGAATCCTGTTACTGATTACCTAATAACCCAGTGTTTGAACTTACTAGAAGGTTCATGACTCCTTCAAACAGCTCCTAACCTGGAGAGGGCGCTGTTTGCAACTACTCCTCTCTCAATGGCAGGGGTGTTGCATAACCCCTAGGTAATTGAAAGAGCTGCCCACGGCTCGGCTATGGACCTGATGGGAAAGGACAACCGGAGTTGACCAGCCGCATATGGCCTCCAGATGTTCCATGCACACTACAGCATGTAGGGGGGTGGATGATAAAGGTGCACTTTCTGTGAAGTGCTGGCTATGTGCAGTGTAGGGTAGACAAACCATCCACGGTCCTGGAGACAGGCACCTGGGTTGGTGTCGGACTGGGTACATACAAATGAATGAATAAGGTACAGTTGGTAGCTAATGCCCTTAAACTAACTGCTTGTGGTGCCAGGTCCTGTTATCCACTCCTTGCACCAAGGCCTGAAAATTTGTTGGAAAACTCATCACCTAGGTGGCAATATAGTACACATAAATGGTATACATAGTACATACATTATACCTTGTACCTGCTGTCTAACGGTCTTACCCTGGTGTATGGCGTCTAGGTGCTACTATGTGAACACCCCCGGTCCCCTAAGGACCTAAGTTTACAGAGGATATACCAATATGAAGCTTCAGTTTAGGGTGTAAGCCTCTGGTCAGGATTTAACATACAAAGGACGGTCCAACACAGCCTTGACTACTTCCTGCAAAGCCTGGGAAAGGGTTAAATGCAAACTGACTGATAGTATTACTACTACAGTTGTGCAAAACATAAGAAAACTTACATTGGCTTTATCGGCCCAATGGGTAAATAGCTTAAACGTTACATAACATTACAGGAATACGGCTACTTGTAGTAGCAAATTAGTAATGTCCATTTTCGTAGAAAGAAAAGGCATATAATATGCAAACAGAATGGGGCACATTTACTTACCCGGTCCATTCGCGATCCAGCGGCGCGTTCTCTGTGCTGGATTCGAGTGCGGCCGGGATTTATTAAGGCAGTTCATCCGACGTCCACCAGGTGGCGCTGCTGCACTGAAGACCATCGGAATGCACTGGTACACACCGAGCCGGGCTGAGTGAAGGTAAGTGCAATTTTCGCGACACATTTTTTTTTTTAAATGCGGCGGTTATTCCGAATCCATCGGGTTTTCGTTCGGCCCCGTCGTGTGCATGCCAGCGCCGATGCGCCACAATCCGATCGCGTGCGCCAAAATCCCAGGGCAATTCAGGGGAAATCAGCGCAAACCGGAAATATTCGGGTAACACGTCAGGAAAACGCGAATCGGGCCCTTAGTAAATGACCCCCAATGTCCCTTTCTGAAAAGGAAAGGCGTATCCGGCTAAAGTCTCTGAGAGCTCTTGTAGATGACACAGCCCTTGATGTGGGAAAAAATGCAGCAGCAAAGGGTGTCCTCTTCAGCAGAGGTGGGTGTTAACATAGCACATATAGGAGGAAGTTTAAGGATAGTCTCTTGATTTATAATAAATAGGGGAAAGAGTCTCAGGAAAGTCTCTGGCTCTTTAGGGTATATGGGCGCAGCCCAACTGGAAGTAGGTAATAGCAGAAAAATATTTACAATGCAAAGGGATTATTTTTGCTGCTCTGGAGCAGTAGCTGCGGGCATAGGAGCAGGTACTGCAGCATGGATATAATTGGCTTGGATGGAATCAGCAGTCTTGGGATCTGTCGACTGGACACCTCTGGTGGTGGAAACTGGAATTGCAGAGGTAGGTGCAGAAGCAGCAGGGGTGGCATCTGGTGCAGCTGTAGTGTAGCTGTAGCAGGGCCACAGGTCGCAGGAGCAGGTGCTATAGCAGGAATGGATTATGCTGGAACACATTCCGATGCAGCTGGAGGAACACCCTGTGAAACAGTAACTCTCACCACCTGGAGATCGTCCACTAGCAGGATCGACTTAGCAGGAACCTCAGGAACACAGGTGGGCTCTGGAACTGCTGACATGGGACATCCAAAAGCTGGAACAGCGGGAAGGTCACCTGCAGCCGTAGTCATCTCAACCCAGAAGGGAGGAAGGCACTTCTCTGATTGGCCTTCAGTAGCTGGGGGCGCTGCAGAGCACATGGTGATGACTGCAGGAGCTTTAGATTTTTCTTCATGGCTGACAGTTGGAAGAGTGTAATTCCCGGACTGACCTAAAGCTTTTGGGGGGCTGTTGAGCTGACGGTGGCAACCTCTGTAGCTGGCAGGGCGTTCTCATCGGACAGCCTGGGCCTCTTAGCAGGTGGTCCTGGATACTCCATGGGCTGGTCAGCAATGCTTACTGGAGTGTTGGGCTCCTTTAAGATAGCTTCCAGGGCTGCGTCAGATTCCCCAAACAAAACCGAAGACCCTCCGGAGCGTACAGAACCAGTACACCTATAGTGGAGACGGTCCTCTGCGTAGGTGGAACCGGAGTACCAGCCAGAGAAGATGGCTGCTGAGGATGGTCCGCCATTCTGGACCTGGCTTAGAGGCAGGCAGCGGGTAGAGAGCCACGTTCCGTCCCAGGCAGGAGGTAAGTGTAAGCAAAGGAGGCCCCAGTCGTACCTCGATGCGGCCGGTGAGCAGCAAATGGCCTCCGGATGGGATGCGCTGCCACGATGATCAGAGTCTCAAAAGCCTTTAGGAACTCCAGCTGCTCGTTGAGAGGTAAAGGCCTCGGTCTCACGAGGCACTCAGCAGTTCACTTCCTGCATTGAGGAGGAGCGGGAAACTTTCACGCCAGAGGGCGGTGCTTCAGTCTTTCCCGCCTCGGAGCTGTGGCGGGCTGAATTTTCTTTCACGCCACAGAGCTCTGAGGCAGGATTCGCGCTATATGCGTAAGGGACAGAGCTTAGCCCGTGCAGACTGTGGGTTTACACTAGTGACTTTTGGCGGGCTGGAATTACTTGCTGTGTAGCACAGAGTTTTGCAGAGGCTAAGCCCTTCAGTGCTGGAAGTGTTTCTCCCCCTCCCCTTTTAACCTGATACAATCGGGTTAAAAAGTGGAGTGGTAAGGGGTGATTGACTGGCCTGCGCCTTCCTATTATGTATTTAGTAGGCAGTCATTCAGGAGCCAGAAGAGCCAGCTCACTAAGAAGAGACAGAATTCCCATCACTATTACAAGCAGAACGGGATCACCCAGTGCCCCAGCAATGCTCATCCGCCACCCTCAGGTAGTATCTCTTTTGCGGTCACAGGCAGCCAAGACGTGCCGGCACATTTTACAGTCACACGTCCTGGCTGCCATGTTCAGTCCTGAAAATTTCGCCTCCACAACCAGCAGGGGGCCCTGCCACTGCCCTAGACCCGATGCTGTATCTTCTGACTTTAGGGTCGGCAGACATCTTGGTCCCCGGTCTGACACTGAGCTGAGCTCCTCTCTCCCTCTAGCCCCCACCCTTGCACTCCAGGACAAGCTCACACAGACACACACTGACTTCCTGCCAGCGGCTAGTGAGGAGAGTAAAGCTACAGACAAGATAAGATCCTTCTTCTTCCCGATGCATGTAAGTGCTTGACTTGTAACAAAATTTTAAATGTTAAATCCTGCACGTTGTCCAAATCCATCAGATTGTCGGACGGCCCGCCCCCCAAAAAGTCGGGAAACACAATGAAAAAAGCAATAAAACTGAGTAAAAGTTTAAAGTAAAGGGTTAAAAATGATCTTTATTGTGTAAACATCATTAGGGAATTATAATTTGCGAATTTTCTTTTATGGGCAAACCCCTTTAAGCAACCAGTTAGATCGTAGCTCCCATTTTTCAGGCCCTTTTTATAAATTAATCAACAACCGAAAGCGTGGTCCTCTTTTTCCTTTGCACTAGTTGTGCTACATTTTTCAGGCACGGAAAAATAGACCTAGACTGTCGGTGGCACTCTTCATAAAGTTGGTGTGCTTATGCATATTGGGAGAGATATCCAGAAATTACAATTATTATTTGATCCCCCACCGATTTTCCCACCTACAAAGAGTTGAGAGGTTTGTTATTTTTATTGTAGGTACAATTCAACTGTGAGATTATGGTCACACGTTGCGTTTAACGCATGCGTTTAAAAATGCATTGCAAAAACTGAAGAGAGATTTGCCTAATTAAACAACTGTTAACACTTGTGTTTACAAAGCGCAACCGTTTTGGATTGGCAGGTCCATAGGCAAACAGCTTGGTAAGAAGACAACTGTTGGCACTGTCACGGGCACCCCCGTGATCCAGGTCCGTGCCCCCTGTGCTGGCCCTGCTCCCCCGGGCCCTGGACTTATCTCTCCACGCTCCTGCTGTTCCCGTCCGGACTAGGCCCTGTACCCTAGGCGCGCGCGGTGGAACTCTAAGATTTAAAGGGCCAGCGCAAAAGTGATTGCTGCTGGCCACTTCTGGGTCGGTATTTAATCCAGCGGCTCCCATCATTCCCTGCCGGATCTTCAAGCCATTCCACTGAAGAGAAAGCCCCCCTGTGTAACCAAACGTTCCTGTGTATCCAAGTGTTTCTGTGTCTCCAGCGTTTCCGTGTATCCTGCGTTTCATTACACAGTGCTCGCTGCATATAGAGTAAATGCCATCTCAGTTTGTCACTGAGCACTCCAAGGTGGCGTTCATCATCAGACTCGTCTCTGGGAAGGCCCTGGCCTGGGCTACTCCACTGTGGGGCAGGAAAAATCCAGTTACGACCACCCATACTACTTTCCTGGCAGAGTGCCGGTCCGTGTTTGAGGAACCCGCACGAACCTCTTCAGCAGAAACAGCGCTACTGAACCCATGGCAAGGAGACTCATCAGTGGGTGAATATGCTGTTAATGATGCAGCTTCATCTGTGACCTTTAAAGGGTCAAAGATGCATTGGCTGCCCACGATCTGCCAACTACTTTGAGTGGTCTTATCACCCTGGCCACTCGGATAGGTGTGCGGTTCTTGGAACGAGCTCAAGACTTGCGGCACAAGCGACCTCTAGTCCAGCTTTCACGTCTGCCTCGGTTGGCTCCAGTCTTCCAAAAGCCGCTCCAGCCTCTGGTCGCACAGTCTGCAGTTGAACCTATGCAGGTTGACAGAGCCCGACTCACGTCTCGGGAACGCTCTAGAAGTTTTCAAGAAAACCTCTGCCTGTACTGTGCCAGTCCCAAGCACCTCATCGGGACTTGTCCAGTCTGTCCCCAACGTCCGGGAAATGCCAGCACCTAGGGCTTCTGGGAGAAACGTCCTTAGGTGTGAATTCAGCTTCTCCACGCCTGACTGTTCCAATGCTCCTCAGTGTCAGTGCCAGCGCTCAAGTGCAAGTCTCAAGCATTCCTGGACTCTGGTTCCGGGGGGAACTTTGTGGATGCAGTTCTGGTCTCCCGGCAACACATTCCAGTGGTTCCCCTCAAGTCACCCCTCGTTATTTCCACAGTAAGCGGACAGCTTCTTTTCCGATCTGGTCCGGTAACCACACAGAACCTATCCGTCTTCAAGCTGGAGTCCTAAACCAAGAAAGCCTAGCCTTCTATGTCCTGCCTCGCTCCACATCAGCTCTTCTTCTGGGTCTTCTTTGACTTCAACTCCATGGTCCTCAATTGGAAGACTGGTGTTGGAGCCCTGAACGTCAATCTTGATATATGGTGGCACGACTTCCGGTGCTGACCTCTTCTGTGTCTTCCAGGTCTTTAGAGGATCTGCCGGCTTGTTACCAGGACTTTGTAGATGTTTTTTCTAAGAAACAAAAAGACTTTGCCACCACATTGTCCCTATGATTTTCCTGTGGATCTCCTTCCAGGCGCCACCCTTCCCAGAGGTCGTGTCTATCCTCTTTCTGCAGATATTAAACGTGGATGTGGTGTGACTGGGTCCGTACACAAGCAATAGTTATTTACAAAAAAGGTCCCTGGGGACCTCACTGAGACCCATTGGTCTAAAACTTAACTTTTAATGTGATCAAACAATAAAAAGTATTAATTGGATTGTTTAAACCTATTTGAAAACACACAATTAAAATTTCTACAAATCCATGGTGTGGGATCTATTATTGTTTGTAAGTGAGTCCAGTTAGGGTGGAATTGTCTATCATTTCAATTCAATATAGGGAGAACCACTAGATGTCGCCAGTAAATTGGTTCTAGTTTATTGAATCAATAATGTTTTCGTTAGTTTTGCAACATAGTTGCTATAACTGTGATCACTGATGTAGCAATGTGCTACTGTTGGCTGACTTCCAAGTCACCATTCATTAGTATATCCACTAGAGCTCTCCCTATCTGTATATATGATGTCTCACTATCTAAAATTTTTTGGACAATTAGACTGATCCCTACACACCATATCAATGCTATCTAAAAAGAGAACAATAGCCCCCCCGACATGTTCCGCCAAAACGATGGCGTCCTCAGGGATGCCGGGGCTATGTTGCAAAACTAACGAAAACATTATTGATTCAATAAACTAGAACCAATTTACTGGCGACATCTAGTGGTTCTCCCTATATTGAATTGAAATGATAGCAATTCCACCCTAACTGGACTCACTTACAAACAATAATAGATCCCACACCATGGATTTGTAGAAATTTTAATTGTGTGTTTTCAAATAGGTTTAAACAATCCAATTAAGACTTTTTATTGTTTGATCACATTAAAAGTTAAGTTTTAGACCAATGGGTCTCAGTGAGGTCCCCAGGGACCTTTTTTGTAAATAACTATCCTCTTTCTGTACCCGAGAAAGCTGCCATGTCCAACTACATAAAGGAGAATCTGCAGAGGGATTTCATACGCAAGTCCTCCTCTCCGGCTGGCGCAGGTTTCTTCTTTGTCATCAAGAAGGATGGCTCCCTACGTCCCTGCATAGACTATCGCGGGCTAAACAAGATCACGGTTAAAAAACGTTACACCCTGCCATTGATTACAGAACTCTTTTATCGCTTGCGCGGATCCATGCTGGATCTCCGTAGTGCTTACAATCTCATCCGGATCCGCAAAGGTGAGTGGAGATATTTTGGTTATGCCCTTTGGACTGTGTAAAGCCCCTGCTGTCTTTCAGGAGTTTGTAAACAACATTTTTCAGGACCTTCTCTATACGTGTGTCGTGGTCTACCTAGATGACATCTTAGTGTACTTTCCAGACCTTGAGTTCCACCAAGCACATGTATGACAAGTTCTTGGTCAACTTTGTGCCAATCACCTCTACACCAAGTTGGAAAAATGCCAGTTTCACCAGCACAGCCTTCTATTCCTCAATTACATAATTTCCGACAGAAGCCTCCAGATGGACCCTGCAAAACTGTGTGCAGTTCTTCAGTGGCCATGCCCAGAGGGCCTACGAGCCATAGAGAGGTTCCTGGGTTGTGCAAACTATTACCGACAGTTTATTCCGTATTTCTCCACTCTGGTGTCTCCCGTCGTGGCAGTCATCAAGAAGGGTGCCAATCCACGTGCCTAGTCTCCTGCTGCTGAATTGGCCTTCTCCAAGTTGAAGTCCGCTTTTGCTTCGGCTCCCGTTCTCACTAGGCCTGACACGAACAAACCCTTTCATCTTGAGGTGGATGCGTTCTCCGTAGGAGCTGGAACAGTGCTCACCCAGAAAGGGCCCAAGGGCTGAACTTCCACATGCCCCTTTTTTTGTAAGAGAGCTGTTGGCCATCAAATTTGCTCTGGAAGAGTGGCGGTATGTTTTGGAGGTTGCTCTGCATCCCGTTATTGTGTACAATGACCACAAGAACTTACCTCCAGACAGCTCAGAGTCTGAATCCTAGGCAAGCCTGGTAGTCATTGTTTTTCTCTCACTTCGACCTGCTGATCCATTTTCGTCCAACTGACAAGAACATCAAGGCTGATGCTCTGTCCCATGCTTCAGATGCCGTTGGAGAAGAACCAGCTCCTCGACACATCATTTCTCCTGACCAGCTTGTTGTTGAAGCTCCGGTGGATCTTCGGCAGCTACCTCCCGGCAAGACCGATCTAGACCCTGTGCTGGCCCCGCTCCCCTGGCCCTGGACTTACCTCCCCTTGCTCCTGCTGTTACCGTCCGGACTAGGCCCCACACGCGCCCCCGCTCCCAAGGGTCGGGCGTGCAGCGGAGCTCTGAGATTTAAAGGGCCAGCACACAGGTGATTGCCATTGGTCGGTATTTAATCCAGCGGCTCCCATCCTTCCCTGCCGAATCTTCAAGCCATTCCTCTGAAGAGAAAGCCCTGCTGAGTATCCAAGCGTCCCTGTGTCTCCAGTGTTCCTGTGTATCCTCCGTTCCAGTCCTTCCTCCTTTGTTCCCGTGGTCCTGCTTCTGCGTTCTTGTCCCGCGTGCCAGTCCATTCCTGTGTTCCTGATCCGTGTGCCAGCTCCTGTGTTCCTGACGTGAGTCCTAGTGTGCCTTCCTGTGCTGTTCTCATGCTGTCACCCCGGGTACGGACTATCCCCTGCATTGCTACCTTGGCTGCCACCATGGGCTAGTCGCACCTGTGGAACAACCTGGTTGTACCCCGCCGCAGCAAGATCATCCTGCTTTGTGGCGGGTTCTGGTGAAGACCAGATGCCACTTAGACTCCGGTCCCAAGTGTCGGATAGTACTATCTCCTGCTGTGGTCCAGACAGACTCTGAATCCTGACATTAAAAAATAAAAAAAAACCACTATATGACCCTCACTCTTCAATAAGAGCATTAAAGATGGGTTGTGGTTGGGTCTTCCAGTATGTCAAAGACCTAAAACACACAGCCTGTGCAACTAAGGAGCAGCTCCATATAAAGCATTTCAAGGTCCTGAAGTGGTCTAGACAGTCTCCAAACCTGAACTCATTCAGAAATCATTGGAGGGAGCTGAAACTCAATGGGGCTCACTTACTAAGGGTCCACGGAGCGCATTTTCGTCGGCATTTAACAGATCAGATTTTGGAGCATCAGCGCCGGCTTTCACGCAACGCAAATCGGGGGGCAGGCCGCCAGACAACCCCACGGATTTGGACTACGCACCGGATTTACCATTTTGAAGTGTGTCGCAAGACACGCACCGGGAAGAAGAAGGTGAACTCCAGAGGACCTCAGCAGGGGAGTGACGGATGCAGGAACTCGGACTTCATCTTCGTCTGACCGCCCGAATCGGGGATCCCGACAGGACCAGGTAAGTAAATTTGCCCCAATGTTTCCTAGCGACAGCCTTGAAACTTGAAAGATCTGAAGAAGATCTGTATGGAGGACTGGGTAAAAATACCTGCTGCAGTATGTGCAAACTTGTGGAAGAAATAGAGGAAATGTCTGACCTCTGTAATTGGTTTCTGCACAAAATATTACATTCGGTTTTTCTGTGGTATCAAATATTTATGTCATGCAATAAAATGCTCTTTAATTATTTCAAAATCATACAATGTGATGCGATTTATGTTTTAGAATCTGTCTCTCACAGTTAAAGTGTACCTCCAATAAAAATTATAGGCCTGGGCGTGGCCTGGATGAGTATGTGTGTGAACATGCAGGGCAGAGCTCCCGCTGAAACATCCTGAAATTTATCCTTTTGCTCACTTACCACTCCATCGTCAGCCAACAAATTGCCTCCGGCGGTAAGAGAACATTTTCTGCTGCAGCAGGGGCTGGTGGAGGAAGGAATAAGAGTTGGGGCCCAAAGAAGAAGGAGCTTGCTAAAGCCACAGGCTCCTGTAGTGCCGCTCTACCGTCCGGAAGTCACGCTGCCCCAGACATAGTGGCGCTGACAACAATGAACCTTACAGGAGACTCGGCTGTCACAGAGTGGGGAGAGGTGGGGGAAGATCCGAAGGACTGACGCTGTTTTCAATGCAATACAGCAATACCAGCCAGTAGTGGTGTGCAGTCACCGATTCCTTGCAGGGACTTAAGAGGGCATGAATTGGTGCACTCCATGTACTCTACACACTCAAGAGGGGTCAGCGTACTTATTAATAAGCAGATTCCATTCGAATGCTTTGACAGCCATATAGACGCAGAGGGGTGGTACATCTGTTTGCACAAATATACTAGTTTGAACTTATGCTAAGGGGCATCTACATACCCCTACCATACTCGGGGTGGTATTTAAAAAAGTCCTGGGTATTATTGTGGATGTTCCTGTTATACTAGTCATCATAGTCGAGGACTTCAATCAATGCCTTAATCACAGTTTAGACAATTTCTCGCCAGCAGGTGGGACGGGCAGGGTGACATCCATAGTATTAGTGTGACTTCTGCAAGAGGTGGACCTATCTGATTTGTGGAGTTTGCAGTACCCAGCTACTCGACAATATTCCTGTCCACCTCCCATAACTCCCTATCTATGATTGATGATCCCCGATCATCGACTCTGCAGCGGAGTCAGAGACACAGAGGAAGGGTATGTGTTAGATCCGAAAGATATGCAGCACCCCTGCCAATGTATAGACAGTGGAGTGTTGCGAATGAGGTCCTCCATCTGTATCTCCCCAGCAGGTGGGCCTGCTCAACTCGCCTCAGGGAGAATGCAGTCAGTGTTAGGCCTCAGTAGTTTTAGACCCTGCCTGTATAACAAGGGTTAAAGTATGTGATGTTTCTTATACAATGATATTCTTCCATGTGAACTGGAATGTGATTGAAGAGTGAGCCACCATCTAACCAGAGAATAACAAAACCCCTGGACAGGAAGGGGCAAGGTCTCTTGAGTTCCTCTGAGAGTACAAGCTCTTGGAATCTAGCTCCTGACACGGGAGCATGTCTTGGAATCCAGCTCTCCCTAGAGAGCACACCTTGCTGATCATCAGTAACCAGAGAGATAGTGTGACGCACACCTTCAGTGCTTCACACAGAGCATCCAGGACAAAGCTGCAGCTTCAATATCTGGACACAGCTACATCCCAGCCTGCACCTACTGCCAGGCTGGTGAATATTCTCCTGAGGATCACTCTCCATGACCACTCCAGCAATCCGGACTCTCCAGTGATCCGGCATCTGTACAAGATCATTTGGCCCTTTGCCTGCAGTTGTTCTAATAAAGAACCGTGAGTTATTTTGTTCAACATTACCTCCGTCTGTTCCCTAGATGCGGCTGTAACACCAAGGGTGCCCCATCCATTACCCATACTCATAATCATACTACAGACACCAAAGGGGTTGCCCCAGGGTGATTCAGTACATCAGCCTCTACCTTCCTCTTTCTTGCACACACCACCTGCTGGAGACCTGCCAGGATGTAGGACAGCCCTGCGGTCCCCATATCAAGCACCGCAAACCCAGCATACCCAAGGCAGCAACCGCCAGCCACTCCGGTATTCTGGGCCCCGGCTGCCTCCAGGCCCCAAGAAAAGGCTAGGCTCCGCTGGGGGATGTTGCAGAAACAACTAAGGAAGACTGGATGGAGGCACAAAATCTCCTTAAAGCTCACTATCAGCAGATGGCAATGACCAAGCGATACTTTTCTCAACAGAAGTACTTCGTTGAGGGGGAAGGTATGGGGCGTTCATTGCCAATGACTATTAGAGCGCAAGGAGGATTCACACATATTGCCTTACTCTGGGATTGAGATGGCACAATAGAAAAAATAGACAGGGTTTAGCTCACCAGACAATCCAGCCCCAAACTAATTCCGGTGCATATGGATAGTTCTGAGGCAGAAGAACCAAACTGAAGAGACGGAGGATCCCAGCACTCACAAAAAGAAATGGAGGATGGCCAGTTGAAGACAATTTCTTCTTTATTTAATAGTGCTCCACAGACCCTTAGTTAATGAGCCCCTAGGTATCCTCTACTGTTTTTATATACAGATCACACAGATACAGACATGCACATTGCATCTTGCCTATTAACCCTGGCTGCCCCCCCTCCCCATCACTAAACTTAGTGGATCCCACAGAATAAAAAGACAATATGGTTTTTCAAATCGTACACCAATATCGAAACAATTGAAAATATGTGGTAAGAAACAGCATGCGTGTACAAACATATATATAGGTTTGATACAGTCAGAATGTGGATGGTCACAATAATTCAGCCAATAATTCTACCAAGCAATTGGTCCCTAATCAGCGTTAGAGGCAGCAAACCCAGATGATCCAGCCAAGGGGCACATTTCACGTCAAATTTCTTAAAGAGGACCTTTCATCAACGCACATATCTTACTGTGAATTTTCCTCCTAGCCCCCTTTGTTCTTGAGATATGAACCCAGGTGTCTGACTATTTAATCTGAACCTCATTACCAGGGGGGTTTACTGAAGCACACTCTGCTCATTGTCAGGGGGCTTTCCTGAGGCACACTCTGCTCATTGTCAGGGGAGTTCACAGAGACACACTCTGCTCTTTGTTAGGGGGCTTTCCTGAGGCACACTTTGCTCTTTGTCAGGGGGGTTCACAGAGTCACACTCTGCTCGTTGCCAGGGGGGTCTACTGAGGCTCACTCTGCTCATTGCCAGGGGGTTTACTGAGGCACACTCGGCTCGTTGCCAGTGGGGTTTTCTGAGGCACACTCTGTTTGTTGCCAGAGCGTTTACAGAGTCATACTATGCTCGTTGCCAGGGGGTAGAGACTGCAGCACCCAGGATACGAGGATTCAACCTTATTTGGTAAGAGGTCGAATCGAATAAAACCAAGTTCCCCAACATAAATTTTTTTTAAAATAGCATAAATAAAAAGGGGCTGGGGAGGATTATGTGGGCATAGTTGGTGGGGGTCTTTTGGGGGGGGTGACAGGTCCTCTTTAAGCTGACTGTTTTGCCATTTGTTTCGTGTCTGTAAGGAAGAAATGTACTGATGCTCCCACTTCTACCAGAAGGCATCTACAAGAGTTTGTATTTGCCTCCATTGACTCTTGTATAAGTCCTTAGCAGTAAACTCACCAAGAGGGGCTGCAGCTGTACCAACATATGTGTGAACAGAGTGGAAGGAAAAAGCAAACAAGGATGCTCTGGATCATTGGGAGCCAAAGTCAATGCTTTAGCCACCTGAATTAAGCAAGCCATGTCTCTCTTTAAAGACCAAGAAGAAAACCTGTTGAAATGTTCAGTCCCAAGTTGTCTATTAGAAACTGTTGTGGCAAATACTTGATGCAGATACTTGAGGTAGGATCTCTACATCAGATTCTGGCTCTAACAGTTCATATGTGCCTCTATCAAGAGTGTCAGGTAGTGGTTTGTATAGGAATGTTTGTCCTGTGAGCCAAGTAGTGTCTTTGAGACGAGATGCTGCTACGGCTCTTGTAGCAAGGTCTGCTGGGTTGTAGTCAGTAAATACATAACACCACTTGGAAGGCTGTGTTGACTTCCTAATGTTTAAGAAGGTTCCATTATCTTTAAGAAGGTCTCATCTTCAATAGAGGGTGCTATTTTGTGGTATTGTTTAGTCCTCTGAAAGATTGTACACCCCAAGCAATCTCAGTCTTCATCAA
This sequence comes from Engystomops pustulosus, assembly GCF_040894005.1. Classification (NCBI taxonomy): domain Eukaryota; kingdom Metazoa; phylum Chordata; class Amphibia; order Anura; family Leptodactylidae; genus Engystomops; species Engystomops pustulosus. Next base: position 111,412,518 of record NC_092416.1, on the reverse strand, counting down.
AAAATAGTTTATACTTTCTGTAAGGCCAGGATTCATATTGGCAGTGAGCTTCTCTTTTATAAGAAACTTGTTAGGAAAGGATTGGAAAAGATATGGGGGCACATTTACTTACCCGGTCCAGTCGCGATCCAGCGGCGGGTTCTCCGACGCTGATTCGGGTTCTGCCGGGATTCACTAAGGTCCGTGCGCCGATATTCACCAGGTGTCGCTGCTGCGCCGAGGTCCGCCGGAGTTCACCTGCTTTTTTCTGGTGTATGTGAGTGCTTGATCTTGCGACACAAATGGCTTTTTAAATTCTGCGGTTTTTCCGAATCCTTCGGGTTGTCCGGTGGCCACGCCCCCCGATTTCTGTCGCGCGAAAGTTGGCGCGATTGCGCTAAAAATCGATCGCGTGCGCCACAATCTTGTGAAATACAGCGCAAAGCGGAAATATTCGGGAAAAACCCGACGGATTCGCTGCTGCGGACCCTTAGTAAATGTGCCCCATGGTCTCCTGTTCTCCAAAGGATTTGTGTAATTTGCAGAAGCTGGTTTGTGAACATTCCCTAGGCAGACATCACCAATAATCACCCACCCAAGGTCAAGCTGCGGAGCGTATGGAGAATTATGAGGGCCATGTATCTGCTTTCTCACCTTGTGGACTCTTCCAAGCAAAAGTACTATGTGAGCCTCTGGGTCAGGTGCATGGATGAGAGGTGCAATTGTTCTCAGGTGCTGATGATGTAAAACTGCCGCAAGTGTAGGAATCTCCTCTCTATTGTTTGGAATGACATTGCATTCAATCAACGTTGGCAGAGGCAGGAATATTCCACCGTCTAAAGATTTAATTTGATAACCAGCAGTTTCTTCCAGTTTCTTCGCTTACACCTGAGCATGTTCCAAATGAATATGAAGAGATGTCTTCTTCAATGTGCTCCTCCCCGCAGCTTCCCAGGTGAGTCCCTTACCTCGCAGCGTTCCCACGGCCAGTCCGGCGACGCGCGTGGCCCCGCATCCTAGGGTGCGCGCGCCGCCTTCAGTCAATTTAAAGGGCCAGCGCGCCATTAATTGCCGCTGGCCATTTTCAGGAAATTACTTAAGCCTGCCTCTCCCTACACTCTCTGCCGGACCTTGTGCCTCACAGCCTGAGAGAAAGCTCTATAGCGATTTTCCTGTGTTCCAGTGTCTCCTGCGTTCCTGTGTCTCCTCCGTGTTCCTGTGTCTACCTGAGTCCCTCCGTGTTCCTGTGTGCCAGTGTTCCTCCGTGCTGCTGTTCCTGTGTACCAATGTTCCTCCGTGCTGCTGTCCTGTGTTCTGTATTCCCATACTCATCTGCTTGGACCTTTGCAGCGGGCTCTGGTGAAAACAGGGTACCACTTAGACTCTGGTCCCAGGTAGTGACTTGTGCCATCGTCTGCAGTGGTCCAGAGGATCCAGAACCCTTAAGTCTGACAGTAAGATCTGGCCATGGATCCCGCTGAGGTTCCGTCTCCCAGTCGGCCCGATCTTGCCACCATCGTGATCCACTAATCCCGCGAACAGCTGGAGCAAGTCATCCCCATGCTGCAACAGTTGCTAACTACCCAGTATCAGCAACAGGTCCCTGAGGCTGCTCCTGCGACTCCCACTACCCTGGCTGGCCTTCCTGGTACTGAACCCAGGCTACGTCTTTCTATGCCCGGCAAGTATGACGGGGATCCCAAGAGGGGCTTTATCACCCCCCTTTATTCCCCCTTTATTCCCTACACATAGAACTCATGCCGTCGCAATTTGTCACGGAGCGAACCAAGGTGGCATTTATCCTCAGCCTCTTCTCCGGGAAAACCCTGGCCTGGGCTACTCCACTTTGGGACAGAGACGACCCAGTCACAGCTACACTCTCGGCATTTCTGGCAGAATTCCGGTCAGTCTTCGAAGAACCTGCACAGGCCTCCTCTGCTGAGACTGCATTGCTGAATCGGCGCCAGGCCATTCATCTGCCTTCCAAAGGCCGCTCCAGTCTCCGGTTATACCTTCTGCAGAAGAGCCTATGTGTCAAAATCTCAGAGGAATAGTCAGTAGACTCCCTGGACCACCGCAGGAGATAACAACTTTAGCCGCAACCCGGGAGTGGAGTCTAAGTGAACTCCTGGTCTTCGCCAGAGCCCGCTGCAAAGCGGGATGGTCTTGAAGTGGCGGGGATTCACCAGGTCGCTCCACGGGTGCGACTAGGCCCACGGCGGCAGCCAAGGTAGGGACACGGGGCAGGCAGGACTACGGGAAGGCAGGACCATAGGACCTCGGATGGCAGGACCTCCGATGACAGGACCACAGGATGGCAGGACCTCGGATGGCAGGACCACAGGACCTCGGATGGCAGGACTTCGGATGGCAGGACCACAGGACCACGGATGGAGGGACCTCGGATGGCAAGACCACAGGACCACGGATGGCAGGACCACAGGACCTCGGATGGCAGGAGCTCAGATGGCAGGACCACAGGACCTCAGATGGCAGGACCACAGGACCTCGGATAGCAGGACCTCGGATGGCAGGACCACAGGACCTCGGATGGCAGGACCTCGGAAGGCTACTGGATTACCGGACCGCCACAGGATACCAGGATCACCACAGGATACCAGGACCTCCACAGGACACCAGGACCGCCACAGGATAACAGTATTGCCAACGGACACCAGGAACACCACGGAACACGGGAACAACACAGAACACGGGAACACCACGGAACACAGGAATCAATGCACACATGGAGATGTATAGAAACGCTCAGGAGGGCTTTCTCTTCAGTAACAAGACATGAAGATCTGGCCAGGGATGCTGGGAGTCGCCAGGCTATATAGCCGAGCCGGGAATGCCAGAGCCAATAAGGAGGACGCTGGCCCTTTAAGGCTGGGAGAAGTCAGTGTGTAACCGTGACAGCCCCCCCCCTTTAGGGCCCCTCTTCTCTTCTTCTTCAGCCCACTGTTTTTCTTTCTTCGCCTCCTCCAATTCTTCTTGGTGATGAGACACCTAAGGAGGAGAGCAGGCACCGGGAAGAGTTGGAAAGTCGTGGGCTGGGTCGGCTCTAGGCACACCGGAGCGGCCTCAGGGGAGGCCGGTATAGACTCTGGAGCGGCCTCAGGGGAGGCCGGTGGAGACTCTGGAGCGGCCTCAGGGGAGGCCGGAGCAGCCGTGGGAAGCTGCGGAGTCACCGGAGCAGCACTGGAAAACTGTGGAGGCTGAGACAACTTCTGGAGAGCCGGTGGAGCTCTGGCAGGCTGCAGAGTCTCTGGAGCAGCTCTGGGAAGCTGCGGAGACACTGGAGCAGCTGTGGGAAGCTATGGAGACACTGGAGCAGCTCTGGGAAGCTGCGGAGGCTTGGGCGCCGCTGGAGCAGCTCTGGGAAGCTGAGGAGGCGACACTGGGGAAATCGGGACCAAGCAGGACAGGGGAGGTATCTGAACTTGAGGTGGTTCAAACCAGGAATGGATTTTTGCCAGGAACTTGGTATGAGTAACCATGTCAGGGTCACCACTATCCCATAGAGGAGTAGCCCAGTCCAGAGCCTCTCCAGTGGGCAAAGAAAAAACACATGCCAACTTAGTGCGTTCGGGGGTGGACTGGGAGGACGTCAGTTTGATGTACAACAAGCATTGAACAACAACTCCTGCAAAAATTGGGGTTGCCATCAAATTTGTTTGGCATAAAAAAATCTGATCCAGAGTTCGCTGCCGAAAAACTTGGCTGGGGGACAGAAACAACAGGAGGAGTCGCAGGAGCCTGCTGCTGGGTGGCTAAGAGTTTGTCCAAGAGCAATAGTGCTGGGAAGGTCACCTAGAAGCTGATACGGATCCTTGACACTGTCCATGGCCTTTGCAGGATACAAGACCTTGGCGGAGTCCATGGCCAGATCTTACTGTCACAATCTCAAGGGAATAGTCAGTAGACACCCTGGACCACCGCGGGAGATAACAACCTTAGCCGCAACCCGGGAGCAGAGTCTAAGTGAACTCTGGGTCATCGCCAGGAGAGATGCTGCGGCGGGGAGTCACCAGGTCGCTCCACGGGTGAGACTAGGCCCACACCAGCAGCAAAGGTAGGGACACGGGGCAGGTAGGACCACGGAAAGGCAGGACCACAGGACCTCGGATGGCAGGACCTCGGATAACAGGACCACGGATGGCAGGACCACAGGACCTCGGATGGCAGGATCTCGGATGGCAGGACCACAGGACCTCGGATGGCAGGACCTCGGAAGGCTACTGGATAACCAGACCACCACAGGATACCAGGACCGCCACAGGACACCAGGACCGCCACAGGACACCAGGACTGCCACAGGATAACAGGATCGCCACCGGACACCAGGAACACCACGGAACACGGGAACAACACAGAACACGGGAACACCACGGAACATGGGAATCACTGAACACACGGAGGCGTAAAGAAATGCTCAGGAACACGGAGGGCTTTCTCTTCAGTAACAAGACATGAAGATCTGGCCGGGGATGCTGGCAGTCGCCAGGCTATATAGCCGAGCCGGGAATGCCTGAGCCAATAAGGAGGGCGCTGGCCCTTTAAGGCTGGGAGAAGTCTGCACACGCCCCCCCTAGTGGCGTGAGCGTGCGGCCTATACGCTGGGAGCCAGAGTACAGGCCGGAGCCAGGAGAGGTAGGTGAGGACAGGGGAACGGGGACAGCGGCAGCAGGCATGGGTGCACCCGCAATCCGTACCGGGGATCGTGGGTGTAACCGTGACACTGTGTAGGTGGACAAAGCCAGACACTTTTCCGAGGAATGCAACAGAATACGACAGGGAGACCTCTGCCTTTATTGTGCGAGTTCAGAGCACTTCATCAGGACGTGTCCTGTTCGTCCCCAACGTTCGGGAAATGCCAGCACCTAGGGTTCTTGGGTGTCCCTAGGGGTGTCCCTAGAAGCGTCCCTAGGTGTGTGCAAAGCTTTTCCACGTTTGATCATTCCCGTGCTCCTCAGCGTTGGTACCAGTAGCCAGTTGCAATTGGCACTGTGGGACCTCGTGCCATACAGAGATTCCTGGGTTTTGCAAATTATTATCGGCAATTAATTCCTCACTTCTCTTCCCTCTTATCTCCCATTGTGGCCCTAACTAGAAAAAGCTCTGAACCCAGACACTGGCCACCAACAGCTGAGGAATATTGAAGTCTGCCTTCACCTCTGCTCCTGTACTTACATGGCCAGATTTAGAGAAACTGTTCCAACTTGAGGTTGACACCTCCTCGGTAGGTGCTGGAGCTGTTCTCACTCAGAGAGGGCCCAAAGGACGAATGCTTACCTGCGGTTTCTTTTCCAAAACCTTCTCTGCGGCTGAGAAGAATTGCACCATAGGAGATCGGGAACTCCTGGCTATTAAACTTACCTTGGAAGAGTGGCGCTATCTTCTGGTAGGAGCTCATCACCCAGTCAGTGTATATTTTGACCACAAGAATCTCCTGTACCTCCAGACTGCTCAGCGTCTCAATCCAAGACAAGTCCGCTGGTCCCTTTTGTTTTCACGTTTTAATTTTTTGATCCATTTTCATCCAGATGAGAAAAACATCAAGGCAGATGCCCTCTCTCGTGCCTCTGATGTTATTGGGGAAGAACCAGCTCCTCGGCATATCATCCCTCTGGAACGGCTGGGTGTGACCGCTCCAGTAGACCTCTGGCAGCTCCCACCTGGCAAGCCTTATGTCTGACCTGCCCTTCGGAAGAAGATTTTGACTTGGGGACATTGCTCTCATGTGGCTGGGCATCCTGGGGTGCAGCGCTCCTTAGCCCTCATTTCTCGCTACTATTGGTGGCCATATCTGGTCCAAGACGTACAGGATTTTGTGGGTTCCAGCACCTCTTGTGCTCGTAATAAGTCATCACACCTCAAACCCGCTGGTCTCCTGATGCTGTTGCCGATATCCAGCTGCCCCTGGACTCATGTGGCCATGGACTTTGTCACGGACCTTTCCTGTTCCTCTAGGAATACTGTCATCTGGGTGGTAACTGATCGGTTCTCCAAAATGTCTCATTTTGTCCCACTTCCAAGCCTGCCTTCTGCTCCTCGCCTTGCCAGCCTGTTCTTTACTCACATCTTCTGGCTTCATGGTCTCCCCCGGCACATAGTATCTGATCGTGGGGTTCAGTTTGTTTCCTGGTTCTGGCATTCTCTGTGCAGCCGACTCCAGGTGAAATTGGACTTTTCTTCAGCGTATCACCCTCAGTCTAATGGACAAGTTCAGAGGGTTAATCAGACCCTAGGCTGTTATTTCTGCCATTTTGTCTCCACCCGACAAGACGACTGGTCCACTCTGCTCCCATGGGCAGAGTTCTCCTACAACTCCCTAGACTCTGAGTATGCCAGTGCCACTCCTTTCTTCGTTGTCTATGGGAGACACCCACGACCACCCCTACCTCTCTCCGTGTCAGCTGATGTTCCTGCTGTGGAAGAGTTGGTAGAGGAAAATCCATCTGGGAACAGTCTCGTCAGGCTCTACTTCCGGCGTCCGCTCGCACCAAAACTCAAGCTGACAAGAAACGCAGGTCTCCTCCCATATTCTCTCCCGGCGACAAAGTGTGGATGTCATCCAAGTATGTTCGCTTGATGATTCCCAGTTATAAACTGGGCCCACGTTTTCTGAGACTGTTCGAGGTGTTACAGCGCATTAATCCAGTGGCATATAAGCTCCGCCTTCCTCCTACCATGTGCAATCCAAATTCTTTCCAAGTCTCCCTGCTGAAACCTGTCGTCCTGAATCGATTCTCCTGACAAGTGCCTCTTCTGATGTCTTCGTGGTGAAAGAGGTTCTTGAAATGAAGACGGTCAGAGGGAAACGATTCTATCTTGTCAACTGGAAGGGGTTCGGTCCAGAGGAGAGGTCTTAGGAACCTGAGGAGAACATCCTGGATCGTACTCTTCTACACAGGTTCCTCCAGTCCAAGAAGAGAGGGAGGCCGAAGGGGGAGGGTACTGTCACGGGTGCTCCCGTGTCCCATCTCCTGGGTCATGGGCGCACCCGTGCTCCTCCCCGCAGCTCAGGCCCCGGTCCCGGTTCCCCGGGAGTCCCTTGCCTTGTCGCGTTACCACGACGGGTCCAGCAGCGCGGCGCGCTCATCCCCGCATCCTGTGTCTAGTTGGAGCCTTGAGTAGGCTACTTCTCTTGCAAACCATGAGGTAACTTTTGTACTATGGGTTTGATGCCACCTGATGTGTTTTAGGTATGCAATCCCTTGCAATTTGCCTTCAGCTTTGGCACTTAATTCTCTTAGCTTCTGGAAAACTATGTTGTGAATCCTAGGAAAGTCATCAATTTGCTTAAGCTACTGCATTCAACTAGTGCATTCTCTATTACTTCTGGTGAGCCGTAACACTCATCAAGTCCCTCATCATATCATATTTAACCCTTTGCTTGGATATTTGATGTTGGTGTCTCTAATCCGCTTTGCATGTTCTGTTGACTCATACCCCAGCCAATTCACTAGAAGATCAACTTCTTCACTTGCAGACAGATCAAGGTGAAAAGGATCTTTATCTAGGGCTCAAACAGCCCTTATTAGTTGTAAGGGGACTTCTATATTTACTGTTATAAAACCAAAATGGCTAAGGGTACCGGGATGAGAGCAGACACTAAGACACACACACCAGTCTCTTAGAAAATGCAAACTCACAGGGGCTGATTTACTAAGAGTCCGTGGACCACACTATCGTTGGATATTCCATCAATTTCCATTTTGCGCCGCATTTAGCAGGGGTTTTTGGCGCACGTGATCGGATTTTAGGGCATCGGTGCCAGCTTTCATGTGACACAAATCGGGGGGGGGGGGGGGGTGGACAGACCGTCGGATAATCAGACTGATTCGGACTAAGCGTGGGATTTAACATTTAAATTGTGTCGCAAGCCATGCACTTACATGCACCAGGAAGAAGAAGGTGAACTCCGGTGGACCTGAGTGGGGAGTGGCACATCCATGATCGACGGACATTCTGGATCGGGGAACGTGGACAGGTAAGTAAATGTGCCCCACAATGTTTATTAGTGTGCAGCCGCATATATAAAACACGGAAAAATTATCTGCATAGGACGTGAAAAGGTGATAAAATACTGAAAAGCTAAAGGCCAGCTTGAATATACCAAAACCTTCCCTGTAAGACATTCTCCCAAAATGTTGAAGAACTATCCGACGTTTCTTCCAGAGGCCTTGTTCTCATATAAACAGAATGTTTATACTAATTGTCCTTCTGTTAGCTTTGCATAAGTCACAACGTGGCCTTCAAGCAGAGAAGCTACAGAAAAGACAAGGTAAACAATAGCAAGGTAAAAGTATTTTCTAAACAGTTCACATAAAATGATGTTTTAATCATGATATTGCTGACAGTGGTCAGCATGACTCCCTGGCGTCTGCAAAGAAATATATCTCTCACACAAGGTCTTTGATTGTATTCCTGAATGAAGATTGCCATGCTCTATAGCAGTGGTAGCGAACCTATGGCACGGGTGCCAGAGGCAGCACTCAGAGCCCTTTTTGTGGGCACCCGGGCCATCACACCAGACAGGACTCAAAAAATCTTCCTGCAGTTGCAAGCAACTTAAAAGATGCTGCTTTCAGTGATATATTTAAGTGATACTTACTTCGCTACTTGGGTATGTAGGAAGAGGGACGAATTATCTTTGGAATACCTTCTGCTGGCCCCGCAATTCTCAGGAGGCCAATATGATGGAACTTTGTTGCAGAGCAGGGAGCAATAAGATACTTCTTTAATTTTTGGTTGGCATCCCGCAATAAATAAGGGGGGTTTTGGGTTGCAGTTTGGGCACTCGGCCGCTAAAAGGTTCACCATCACTGCTTTATAGTGCCTAGCTCATGTTTTGCAAAGAACTTGAAGAAATCAGATATCCCTTGATCTTTATGCAGTAGATCTGGTGTGAGGTTACTTTGTAAAGGACCTGGCAGGCGGTGGAGGTTTTTGAAGGTGTTGTTGCCATAGTAGCCACCATCTTGTTCTCTCTTGATAGGAATGAGGGTAGTGTGGACATTTGTTGGATTGAGTGCAGGTTGCATTGGGAACTGATGGTAAGCAGGAGTTACTTGCTGTGTTACTGGATTCATTATCGTCGGACAATGCACTTTCGGTGAACTCCGTGGACCGGGTAAGTAAATGTGCCCCCTTATCTCAAGTAGTTTGGTCTCTCTTGCTGACATGATGAGACTGTGGAAAGGATCGCACACTTGTCTTGGGTGTCTGTTATCTGTGATGCTGCACTGTAGCACATGCAGCGCTCAGTATCCTGCTGTCCAGGCTGTAAGAAAATGCTGTTTCACTGTTCTGTCCTCCTTATGTGTGAGGGGCATAAGTTGACAGGCAGCTAACCTCCCCCCAGCAACTTATTGATTCTGGAGTGGTATCCAATTCAGCTTTAATTGTAGGGTAGGGTGAAACTGGGAACAGAAAGATAGTGCACTTAGTAATTCATACAGACATGTAGTGATACACTATAATACAAGGTGTGCCAACACATACATGTGCATGAAATACAACAGTGAGGATGAATATCCATAAATACATGTGCTGTCTTATATTTGACCAGCATGGAACTATGGGTTGGGAAGAGGGGATGGAGACATGCTAATCTAATAATAGGCATTAAGATATGAACTGGGCTGGATGGTAACTAAAAACATACCAGCAATGCTACTGTAGACAGGTGGATGGAGGATGGCTGAAGATGCTACCATCTCCACAGCAAGTTCTTCAGAAAGTGGCTCCTGCATAGCTGAATGATGATGTCAGCAGGCCAAGGGTGAAAACTACAGTGGGTCCCAAGGGACAAAATTGGTACTTTATGGAAACACATTGGGGTACATTTACATACCCAGTCTTGCAGGGTTCACGAAAGTGCATTGTCCGACGATAATGCACTGTGCCGTGATAAACTAAGATTGTGCGCCCGATATCCTGCATGTGTCGCTTCCCTACTTAGGTCCGAGGGAGTTCACCTTCCTATTCCTGGTGCATATAAGTGCTTGATTTTGTGACACAATTTGAAAGTTAAATCCCATGCTCAGTCTGAATCAGTCTGATCATCCGACGACATGCCCCCGACGGCACACATGAAAGCCTCCAGCTGCGCCAAATCCTATCGTGTGCAGCACAGTCCCCTGTTAAATACATGTCAGAGCTGTACAAAAACTTAGCAAAATCCGAAGAAAGGGCGACTGCGGACCCTTAGTAAATAAGCCCCATTATGAACAATTAAAGGGAACCTACCACCCCGATTCTACCTATAAAGGTAGAAGGGGTGGTAGGTGGATGGATGGGACGTGAGGAGAGCCCTTTTTTGGGCTAATCCCCACGTCCCGGGTGTCTTTTAGAAAACTTTATTGCAGGGATATGCAAATTTTTTTATGCGGCTACTGGGGCATGGAGTAGCCGGACATGAGGCTACTAGGCGTGGAGTAGCAGCGTTACTCCGCCTACCAGGTAATCTTCGGCGCGTAGCTCCTGGTAGCTGCACACCCTCGTCCAGGTCCCCTGCGTTCTGCGCATGCGCAGAACGCAGGCCTTCGGCTGCGCGGCCGCGGCCGGAACTACTGCGCATACGCAGTACCCGGGGGACTCGGACAAGGGCTCCTGGTAGCTGCGCGCCGAAGATTACCTGGTAGGCGGAGTACCGCTGCTACTGGGGCGTGGAGTAGCCGCGACTAGTAGCCTCATGTCCAGCTACTCCATGCCTCAGTAGCCGCATAAAAAAATTAGCATATCCCTGCAATAAAGTTTTCCCCAGGACGTGGGGATTAGCCCAAAAAAGGGCTCTCCTCACGTCCCATCCATCCACCTACCACCACTTCTACCTTTATAGGTAGAATCGGGGTGGTAGGTGCCCTTTAAGGCCACTAGATGGCGCACATTAATTATCAGTTAATATATATTAAAGGAAACCTACCACCACGGATCTACCTATTAAGATAGATCCGGTGGCAGGTTCCTCTCAGGTATAGTTGTATAGCCCTTCTTAGGGCTAATCTTTTGGTGGCCCATAACTTTTGTAAATTTTAATTCAAACAATATTCAAATTTTCTTAAGAGGCTACTGGGGCGTGGAGTAGCCGGAGCTGAGGCTATATGGCGTGGCTACTCCACGCCCCAGTAGCCTCTTGTGTTCCCCCTACCCTGACATCTTCAGGAGCTGCGCGCACTCGTCTGAGAAGCTGGGTTCTGCCCATGCGCAGAACGCAGGCGGCCGACTGCGCAACCTCGGCTCTGAAGCTGGAGCTTCTGTGCATGTGCAGAACCCTGCTTCTCAGACGAGTGCTTGCAGCTACCAGGAGCTGCACGCTGAAGATATCAGGGTAGGGTCTGCCTTAATATGTAGATCCGTGGTGGTAGCTTTCCTTTAAATTTACATTACAAATTGCTAAAGGCATAACACACCGCTCTCCTACACTTGGGCACGCCACCGCTGAAAAGCTTTTAATCCCTTATAATGAATAAATCTCCTAAATACTCTCAGCTCCCTATCCACCCTAATTTTTTGAAACATTTTTTAGTTATAAATTTTTCTCATTTTAATACAAAACAATAACATGGTGTATCGACAGACTACAGCACAGCGTGGTAACATGAGAAGAAAGCGAGACAGTATATGAAAATATAGGATTAGGTTTAATAGCATACTGGTGTCTGGAACAGGTGACCATTACAGTACATACACAGGATATAGCCGCCATAGCCAGTGCACAATGAACATTCATTCATCCACACAGACAGACAAACAAAGACATTACACTTACAAAATATCTCCCCACCCTCTCTGGATCTCCAGTGTAAAAAGGAACCTCATGCTGCCTAGCATCTGAAGCAATTATCATCCTGTTTAGCCCCCATTCGATTAAGTCTAGCGGCGGTATGGTAGATGCGGTCAGGGCCGATTCTAGCATATTTGCTGCCTGAGGCGAAAACTAAAATGCTGTCCCCCCCCCCCTTCAGTAGCCACTTCCGTTCCATTATCCACACCAGGTTCAGTAAATGTTGAAAACTTTACTAACAATTGACATCCCCACAGGCAGGATCACTGAGTGTGCGATCACACGTTGCGTTTAACGCATACATTTAAAAAGCCATTGCAACAGCTGAAGAAAGATCTACCTAATTAAACAGCTGTTAACACTTGCATTTACAAAACGCAAATGTTAACGCTTGAGTGAACGCATGTATTAACATTGTGTTAACAAATGTTAGTGGCATCTAGTACCTTATAGATGACAATCTCTTCCATCAGGAGGACTTTATTGCGGTTTCTCCAATCCATGACGTATCACTGCTGAATTCACGGCCAGATATCTTCAGCTCCGCGCAGCATCTCCACCCGGCGTCCCTAAAAATACCACAGTCCCTTACAGTATAAAGTCTCCTGGATAACAACACTGTGCTCCTAAATAATATATACCCCTCACAACTCAACTGACCGCACTCTCCCCACATATTAAAGATCCATATATATATATATATATATATATATATATATATATATATATATATATATATATTCTACTGGTTTTATAGCATGTACAGCCCCCCTCTAATATTTTCAAAATATACCCCCACCAATTAAATTATATACAGACCTGCTTAAATAAAATCTGACCCCACATATACAGCCCTCCCAGCTTTGTTATATTCTGTGCCCTATTAACAGACGCCCCTAGTTTAATTAAAATCCTGCCCCATATGCAGAATTTAACTATAAACAGTCTCCCATATAGTCCACCAGCCCAGCCGAATTAGTATCTGACCCTAATATATAGTCCCCCTCTAGTTTAATTATATATAGCCTACCATATAGTACCCCCAGTTTAATTAATATGTCGCCCCCATATTTTGATCCTCCCTCAGTTTTACTATATACAGCCTGCTATATAGCCTTCCTAGATTAATTAACTTGCCCCATACATATTCTCCCACCCTAGTTTTATTATATTCAGAACCCCCCTCACAGTATATATACATATAGCTTAAAATACAGCCACCTGTTTATTTATATTATTTAGAGCCAAATAGAAATGCCCCATCGAGTCTATTGTCCAGTTTAAAGTGTATATAAATATATATAGACCCGAGGCCCCCCTTTTAATACATCCTTTGCCAATAAAAATAATAAAACTTATACTTACATGCAGTCCATTTGCTCCCACGCAGTCTTCTCCCGGCACTCGTCCTCTCCCGGCACTCGCGGCTCCCGGCACTCGCGGCTCCCGTCTTCTCCCGGCACCGCGCAGAGACACAGGCGGCGTGACGTCATCATCCGCCGCCTGTGTCACTGTATCATACGGAGCAACGCAGACAGCCGGAAAGGCGCTGCGTCGCTCGGCATATCTATCGCACCTGCCTTAAAGAGACAGGTGAGATGGATTTACCTGGTGGGCGATTAGGGCGCTAAAGGGCGCCCCAATCACCCACCATATTGTTGAAAATAATGCCGCTTACCAAAGGGCTCTGCATTCTGCCGCCTGAGGCGAGATTTTCATCTCGCCTCATGGCAGATGCGCCCCTGGATGCGGTAAAGGAATTCAGTTTGTAACAGGAAATCCTAGCTCTTACCACTGAGTCAAAGTATAAGTGCTCGACCTTCCTCCAGTCAATCCCAGCAGCCACACAAGGTGAACAGCTAGGTCAAGTCACCACCATACTACAGCAGATGATGGTTACTCAGCATCAGCGCCAGGTTCCTGCGACTTCCTCTGCTATTCTGATTGGCCTGCCTGCTATGGAACCCTGTTTGACACTTTCTCTGCCCTCAAAGTATGATGGGGAACCCAAATTGTGCTTTATCACCCAGTGCTCCCCAAACAATGAGCTTATGCCTATGCAGTTCATCACGTAACGGTCTAAGGTGGCATTTATCATCAGCCTCCTCTCCAGGAAGGCCCTGGCATGGGCTTCTCCCCTCTGGGACAGAAAAGACCCAGTTACAGCAGACATCCCCTCTTTCATCTCTGAGTTATGGACAGTCTTCGAGGAACCTGCTCGGGCTTCTTCAGCCAAGGCTGCAGTGCTGAACCCTTGCCAGGGGGACTCATCTGCTGGTGACTATACAGTTCACTTCTGTACACTGGCCTCAGAGCTAGCCTGGAACGAAGCAGCCCTGATTGCAATTTTTAAAAGGGGACTTTCTGGACAAGTTGATGACGCGCTGTCAGCGCGAGACTTGCTGTCTACTCAGAGTGGTCTCATCTCTCTGGCCACTCGGATAGATATCCGCTTTATGGAGCGCTCTGAGGAATAACGTCTTGAACAACCGCAACTATGGGTCCAACGTTTGCCCCGCTTGGCTCCTGCCTTCCAAAAGCCGCTTAAAGGAAACCTACCACTTGAAGTGGTAGGTGTAAGAAGGAAATACCGAGCACCAGCTCAGGGTGAGCTGGTGCCGGAGCTTATTTTTGTTAGTGTTTAAACCGCTGTATCGCGGTTTAAAACACTTTTTAAACTTTATAGCCGAAGCTGCTTCGGCGCACGGAGGTACGCGCTCGGCACACCACCGTGCGCGCGGCTCTTTTTCACTTCCTATGTAGCCCCCTGCCGTGACTGCTCCAGAGGAACCAATGCAGGTGGACAGAGCTCGGCTGTCATCTCAGGAACATTCCAGGCAACGTCTGGAGAACCTCTGCCTCTACTGTGCCAGCCCGAAATATTTCCTTCAGGCCTGTCCACTCTGTGCTCAACATCCAGGAAATGCTCGCATCTAGGGTTCTTGGGAGAAGCGTCCCTAGGTGTCAATAAATGTCACAGGTGTCCCTGTGATCCACGTCTCGGATTGTCTCGGACATGACTTTAATTCTGTACTGCTGCCGCAAGCCCTGACTATCTGCCTACCCCTGACCTCGAGCCTGGACTGTGAGTTTTCACCTTGACCTTGGCTGTCACCGCTGGCAAGTTGCACCTGAGAAACGACCGCAGAAAGACCATCCTGCTTTGCGGCGGGCCTCGGTGAAGACCGGGTGCCATTTAGATTTCAGTCCCAGATGTCAGCTTGTGTCATCGTCTGTGGTGGTCCAGGGGGTTCACTGACCCGAGCCCTGAAAGTAAGATCTGACCATGGACCCTGCCAAGGTGCCGCTTCCAAAACTGGCTGGTCTTACCACCGTTGTGGTCCAGCAGTCCCAGCAAATTTGCAAGGAGAACAGCTGGGTCAAGTCATCGCCATGCTCCAGCAGTTGCTTGTCACCCAGCATTTGCGCCAGTTTCCAGTGACTACTACTGCGACAACTCCTTCGACTTATCCTGCTACCCCGGCTTGTCAACCTGCCGCTGAACCAAGGCTCAGACTCTCTATGCCATACAAGTATGATGGGGACCCTAAGTTGTGCAGGGGCTTTAATGCCCAGTGTTCTTTGCACATTGAACTTATGCCATCACAGTTTGTCACTGAACACTCCAAAGTGGCATTCATTGTCAGTCTCCTCTCTGGGAAAGCCCTGGCTTGGGCTACCCCTCTTTGGGACAAAGGCGATCCAGTCACGGCTACCCACACAGCGTTCCTGGTGGAATTCGGGTCCATGTTTGAAGAACCCCCACAAGATTCCTCAGCTGAAACCACGCTGCTGAATCTATGCCAAGGGGACTTGTTCATAGGAGAGTATGCTGTTCCGTAGCCTGGCCTCGGAACTCTCTTGGAACAATGCAGCCCTGTCTGCAACGTTTAAAAAAGGACTCTCTTCGCAAGTAAAGAAAGGATTGGCTGCTCATGACCTGCCGTCTACCCTGAGTTGTCTCATCACCTTAGCCACTCGGATTGACGTGCGGTTTATGGAGCGTGCCGAAGAGCTACGTCCCAAGCAACCCCAAGTCCGTCCAAAACATCTACCTCGCCTGGCTCCTACTTTCCAAAGGCAGCTCCAGCCTCCAGTCATATCAGCTGCAGAAGAGCCTATGCAGTTGGACAGAACCAGACTCTCCTCCCAGGAACCCCCCAGGCAATGTCAGGAGAATCTTTGCCTGTATTGTGCCAGCCCTAAACACTTCAATGGGGCTCAGGTTCTGGACTCAGGTTGACCTTTGTGGATGCTGCCCTGGTCTCCTGGCATGACATTGCGGTGGTTCCTCTCGGGAAGCCTCTCGTTATTTCCTCAGTCAGTGGACAAATCCTGTCCGATCTGGTACCGTACTGAGCCAGTCTCTCTGAAAATTGTAGCTCTTCATAAGGAAAGTCTATCCTTCTACCTGCTGCCACTCTCCACCTCATCTCTCCTGCTGGGTCTCCCATGGCTGCAACTCCACGCACTGGTCCTTAAAGGACACCTGTCATCAGGTCTCTGCCACGAGTCCTGTCACCTCTACCTGTTGAAGCAGCTCACAAGGATCCCATCCCAGCCTTTATCTAGTTATTTCATACATTATTCATTGTAAAATCATCTATTCTTTATCATGTAAATGAGGCTGGTCACATGGTCAGAGGCAGTGATGTCACCCCTGTTACCCCTCCCCCTGCTCATGTCTGTGTGTGATGTATAGTGTGTGTGCTGCATCTGCTGACATGCTGCATCCTCCTAATATACAGGGGTGAGACACAGACATCAGCTACACATGAATCTGACATGTTCTGCTGTAACATGGCTGCCTGGAGCTGCTGTATCTCTCCTAAACACACACACATGCACACACAGGCTGTAGGGGGTGTGGCCACCAGCACCAGGAAGCACATTATTATACAGGCTGTCAGTCAAGCACTGGGGGTGTGGCTGTGCCTCCCACTCATGAATAGAGTGGACAGCTTGAATATGCTAATGCTTCATTGGACATTTCACAGGTCATTTGCATACAGCTTTAGGACCTCATTGCTTAGGTTTACAGGCATGTAGAGGGATAATGAAGGGATAGAGGCAATGCTCTCTAATGGCAGTTTATGAAAATATATTTAGTTTAGGGGGGTTATTTTGCATGACGGGTTCTCTTTAACTAGAAGACAGGGGAGATCCTTCGTTGGGAAGCAGAATGCCTGTCCCACTGTAAGGTGGCTCGTCTACCTGTCCTGGCTTCCTCCGTGACTTCCAAGTCAGGAGTAGGGCCTACCTACGTGTTATCAGGACTTTGCCAATGTGTTTTCAAAGAAACAAGCAGGGACTTTGCCACCACACCATCCCTATGATTATTAATAAGTACGCTGACCCCTCTTGAGTGTGTAGAGTACATGGAGTGCACCAATCCACGCCCTCTTAAGTCCCTGCAAGGAATCTGTGACTTAGTGGTTCTCCACCATGCACACCACTGCTGGCTGGTATTGCTGTATTGCATTAAAAACAGCGTAGCGCTTGGAAGAGTATGAATGCTTGCCACCCCTATGCAAAAAGCCAATGGCCAAAAATGAAGGATGGGGCACTAGTATCACCTCCTGGCAACGAGCAGAGTTTGCATGTGTAGTCTCTACCCCCTGGCAACGAGCAGAATGTGACTCTGTAAACCCCCTGGCATTGAGCAAAGTGTGCCTCAGTAAATCCTTCTGGTAACGTGCAGAGTGTGCCTCAGTAAGCCCCCCCCAGCAATGAGCAGAGTGAGCCTCTGTAATCCCCCCTGGCAAAGAGCAGAGTGCCTCTGTAAATCCCCCTGGCAAGGAGCAGAGTGTGCCTCAGTAAACCCCCCTGGCAACGAGCAGAGTGTGCCTGTGTGAACCCCCCTGACAAAGAGCAGAGTGTACCTCAGTAAAGCCCCCTGACAATGAGCAGAGTTTGTCTCAGGAAAGCCCCCTGACAATGAGCAGAGTTTGCCTCAGTAAAGCCCCCTGACAATGAGCAGAGTGTGCTTCAGTAAACCCCTCTGGTAACGAGGGTCAGATTGAATAGTCAGACAACAGGGTTCATATCTCAGGAACGGAAGGGGGCTAGGAGGAAAATTCATTTGCGTTGGTGAAAGGTCCTCTTTAAGAAATTTGACGTGAATCATGGCTGGATCATCTGGGTTTGCTGCCTCTATTGCTGATTAGGGACCAATTGCTTGGTAGAGTTATTGGCTGAACTCCATGGTATGGCATTATTGTGACCCTCCACATTCTGACTGTATGAAACCTATATATATGTTTGTAAACGCATGCGGTTTATTACCACATACTTTCAATTGTTCCGATATTGGTGTACGATTTGAAAGATCATATTGTGATAGCATTTTATTCTGTGGTATACACGAAGTTCAGTGATGGGGAGGGCAGCTTGGGTTAATAGACATCGAGGGAAGATGTAATGTGCATGTCTGTATCTATGTGTACAGATCCCTGATAGTAGTGTTCTAATAGAATGTTACCATTAGATCACTGCAACATGTGATCTGTATATAAAAACAGTAGAGGATACATAGGGGCAGATTTATCAAGTGTCTAAAAGTCAGAATATTTCCAGTTGCCCATGGCAACCAATCACTGCTCAGCTTTCATTTTACCAGTGCTCATGAATATTTTAAAGGGCAGCTGTGATTAGTTGCCTTGGGCAACTGGAAATTTTCTGACTTTCAGACACTTGATAAATCTGCCCCATAATGTTGCTAGATCGATAAAAACTCGTTTTCCCTTATTATCAAAAGGGTAAAAAAAAATGTATCTGTTTTTAGATGATGTGACTCTCCGCCGTAATTGTCAGGGTGTATGTTCGCTCCTCCAAGTTCCTTAAAGCTGCATGTTGCACCATACATTTGAAGACACTTCCATCATCCTCAGCTGCTGGTGTAAACTTCAAGAAGCTCAACATTAAATGGACACCATTGGTGTTAGTAACACAAAGAGAATGACAGACTCCTGTGTCAAGCTTGACATCGTCTTTGTACCAATCAGCTGATATATCCCTTGGAAAGAAGCTACTGATCTTACAGCTAAGGAGCATTTCTTGTCCGATTATAGGCTTCACTGGGTTAGCAACAATAAATTGTACCTCAGGGGGAGTTCCTGGGGAAAACAAACACAGTTAGATTTTTTAATAGAGGTAAGGGGAGTCGAGTATATAAAAGAATACTACATTACTAATAATCCACTGGCAGTAATAGGTTTTTATATGCAGTAAATAGTCTTGCATGCAAAGACTTAAATAAGTCACCAAATTGTTTGTCTCTACAAGGTTATATGTGTTACTAGTGTACACGTGCATATTCATCCAGACATAAATATTTTCTAAATGAGGAAAAGGAGACAAAGCTGCAGTCAACTTTCTGGGGTACCAGCTTATCTGCCATCAGATCTGTGGAGATTTTGCCATCTTCTGGCGCTAATAACTATTTCATAATTTTTGTGTACGGAGCTGTGGGTGGTGTCAACTCTTTGCAGATGTTGACCTGGGTGGGATTGGAACCCAGGATCCCAATGCTGCAAGGCAGAAGTGCCACCCACTCAGCCATCATGCTGCAATATTTCTCTCAGTCTCTATTTTTGCAGCCTTTATCTGCTTTTTACAGGATTTATTTTTCTCTCTATAATCCTGTAATGCCTCATAGCAAGCGTTTTAGCACCTCCTTATCTTTCTTGCTTATTGCTTTCCTTACAAGACTAGCTAGCCACCTTGGCTTTTTCTTGTTCCTCTTATGATTTTTCCCATATGTTATGTGTTTCTCACAAGACTTTTTTTTAGAATATGTGAGAAAAAGTCCAATGTTTTTTGGCGGGGGCTTTTGTCTTTGAGAACTTTGTCCCAGTTTATGCCTATAAGGTCTTGCCTTAGTTGCAGAAAATTTGCCCTTCTGAGTGTTGGTTGCCCCTCCACTAATGCTCTTAGTAAAGCATAATACAAAATCAACGATATTATGATCACTTTTACCCATGTTCCCCCCAACCTGTAATTTTGATACCCTGTTAGTTCTGTTGGTTAGGAGACGTGCGGTATCTTAATTTGAATTCGCCCACCTTTCAGGTGTTTCCACCAGGAAATGTATAAAAGGACAAACATGGACATGGATAGACATTCCATGATTAGGGAACGGCTAGACCGTTCGAAACGCGTAGGAACTATGGATTAACACTGTGTATAAATTTATATGACGCAATAAAAGTCTGAAAACTCATCGATGTTGGATGGAACACTGAAATTTTTTCTAATTTGTAATTTTGATACCCTGTTAGTTCTTTTGGTTAGAATAAGGTCGAGCAGTGCCCCCTCTTGTTGGTTCCAGGACTCGCGCTGCCCGGCCCCTGTCTGGAGTCATGGCACGGGTGCCCCCGCAATCCATGTTGCGGATCGTGGGTGCACCTGTGCTCCGCTGTCTGCTGCTGCCACTGCCCAGCTCCCCGGGTCAGTACTTGCCTGTCCCGGCTCCTGATGGCTCCGGCTCCTGACTCCGATCCCACTCCTGCTCGCCGACTAGGTCGCGCACCCCCTAGAGAGCCTGACTCTCTCAAGAATTTAAAGGGCCAGCGTCCTCCTTATTGGCGCTAGCATTCCCGGCTCGGCTATATAGCCTGGTGACTCCCAGCATTCCCTGCCGGATCTTCAGATCATTCTACTGAAGAGAAAGCCTCCCTGATCGTTTCCAGACGCCTCCGAGTTTCCTGAGCGTTTCCAGACGCCTCTGTGTTCCCATGTTCCTGTGGTGTTCCCGTGTTCCTGTGGTGTTCCCGTGTTCCAATCCTGTGGCGGTCCTATAATCCTGTGGTGGTCCTGTATTTCTGTGGCGGTCCTGTAATCCTGTGGTGGTCCTGTATTTCTGTGGCGGTCCGGTTATCCTGCAGTGGTCCAGTATCCTAGTGGTCTTCTGCGGTGCTGCCAGCCGTCCATCCGAGGTCCTGCCAGCCGTCCATCCGAGGTCCTGCCAGCCGTCCATCCGAGGTCCTGCCATCCCAAGGTCCTGCCATCCTGAGGTCCTGCCTTCCCGTAGTCCTGCCATCCTGAGGTCCTGCCTTCCCGTGGTGCTGCCCTCCCTGTGTCCCTACCTTGGCTGCCACCGCGGGTTTAGTCACACCCGTGGAGCGACCTGGTGGCTCCTTGCCACAGCAAGACCATCCTGCTTTGCGGCGGGCTCTGGCGAAGACCCAGGAGTCCACTCCGCTCTCGGGTTGCGACTGGCATCGTTATCTCCCGCGGACTTTAGTTATCGTTTAGTTATCGTTATCTCCCACTGACTTTAGTCCCAAAGGACTATTCCCATAGACTGTGACAAAAATGTTATTACCCTTTTTCCCTCCCCTTATCTCCACCCATAGGGACTCCACATTTTCATTTGCGTCACCCATGTCATCTCACAGGTCGGGCTTGGGGCAAGATTTCACATATAAACAAACCCCTCCACCTTTTTTATTTAAACAATCATTTCTAAAAAGACTATAACCATCTATAGTAACAGCCCAGTCATAGCTACTGTCCAGCCATGTCTCGCTGATACCCACTATATCATATTTGCTCTCCAGTTCCTCTATTTTGTTTGTGAGGCTTCTGACATTTGTGTACATACACTTTATATGGTTTTCTCTATCCCTATTCCTTTTGTTCTTATACCCCAATCTTATTCCAGCCCCCCTTCCTCCCCCATGGACTATGCCTCTTCCCAGCTCTCTATCCACACTGTCTTTTTGCTCTGCACAAGTGTAGTTGCCCTCCCCCCAAGTCTCTAGTTTAAACACTCCTCCAACCTTCTAGCCATTTTACAACCAAAACATCAGCACCTTCCACAATGAGGTGCAGTCCATCCCTACTGTAGAGCCTGTAGCCGACAAAAAAGTCAGCCCAGTTCTTCATGAACTCAAAGCCCTCCCTTCTGAAAAATAGTAAAAATTTAAAAAAATTTAAAATAAATTATGATAAAAAAACATAAAAATTCAAATCACCCCCCTTTCCCTAGAACTGATAGAAATATAAATAAACAGTAAAAATTATAAACACATTAGGTATCGCCGCAATCGAAAATGCCCGATCTATCAAAATATAATAATAATGGTTTTCATTGCGTCTAACCCCGTAACGTAAAATAGCGCTCAAATTCGAAAATGCGCCCAAATATTTGCCATTTTGTAAAATATAAAAAATTCAATAAAAAGCGATCAAAAGTTTGTACAGTCCTAAATATAGAAGCATTAAAAACGTCATCAAAAGTCTTACAAAATGAGACCACTCACAGCTCCGTACACCAAAGTATAAAAAAATTATTAGTGCCAGAAAATGGCAAAATCCCCAATTTTTTTTTGTACAGGAGGTTTTAATTTTTGTAAATGTATGAAAACATTCTAAAACCTATACAAGTTATCTCTGTGATCGTACTGACCCAAAGAATAAAGTAGAAATGTCATTTGGGGCGCATGGTGAAAACCGTAAAATCCAAGCCCACAAGAAAACAACGCAAACGCAGTTATTCACCATTTTCACTGCATTTGGAATTTTTTTCCTGCTTCCCAGTACATGACAAGGAATATTCCATACCATCACTACGAAGTGCAATTTGTTACGCAGAAAACAAGCCATCACAGAGCTCTGTAAATGGAAAAATAAAAAAAAAAGTACTACAAAAAAAAAATCTATTCTCTTGGCACCTTTAAGATGTCTTTGTAATTGAGAGGAAGAGTGGCGCACAACAGATTTGCCTGTGTGAGCCACTCTGCAGGACACAGGTTGACGTGACGTTATCACGCACGCCGGCCTCTGTCCTTTCACAATCATTGCGGCTGCCTGTGGGAGAAGATGAGGAGGAAGTGACAGCAGCGCCGTGGGAGCGCTGGGGCTGTAGTTTAAGGGTGATGCCACACTTAGCATTTTTGGTCAGTTTTTAAGCATGCATTTTCAGTCCGTTTAAAAAAGCATGTGCTTTTGACCATTTTTGACCGTTGTTCCCAATTATCTTAATAGATAAACAGGTTGTAAGCAGCCAAACGCATGGAAAACAGTCAAAAACTGATGCGTTTTAAGAGGACTGAAAACGCATGCTGAAAAACGGACCAATGCCATGTGTGGCAACACCCTAAATGTAACTTTTACAGGTTTTTTTACAGGGCGTTGCTATGTGCTGGTGGAGGAGGGAGGGGGGGCTGTGTAGCATGTTGGGGAGGGGGGAGCTGTGTACCATGTGGGGGAGGGGGAGCTTTATACCATGTGGGGGAGGGGAGCAGTGTACCATGTGGGGGAGGGGGAGCAGTATACCATGTGGGGTTGGAGAAGCTGTGTACTGTGTGCTAGAGAGGGGTTGTATATACACTATCTACATAGGGATTGGTGTGGTTGCATATAATTAAATGAATGCATCTGTAATTAGGGGCTAGATTTTTAATTAATCGGGCTATATATGGAGCAATGTATATAATTGGGGCTAGATTTTTGATTAAGGTGTCTATATATAGAGTAATGTATATAATTGGGGAGTATATATTTGTGGTTCAATAATGTTTTATTTAATGTGCACATTGATATGTATAATAAATTGTGACAAGCAATTCAAGAGTAGTGGCATCATTATGTTGAAGGCTTAGAATGGCAAGATTGAGTGCATACTGAAATTGAATGTATTGGAACAGTAAAATAAAAAAAAGGAGAAAAACTGTCACGGTCCAAAACAAAAGAGACCATGAACAATAACTCAAATAACATAGCACAGACAACATAGAGACACAGGACAACATGGGGGGTAGGATAGAGAGGGATGCGTGTGAAAAGACGGAGGGGAGGGGGTAGGGGGGCTGTCTTAGACCCAGGAATTGAGCTTTAGGGTGCTTAGTCACTGGTTTGTAGCCAAGTTTCCATGGCCGGCTGGGTTCTAAAGGAGATCCAGGGACTCCATGTTTTATGGAAATTGTCGTGTTTGCCCTCATCACTAGCCTTTAATTCCTCCATATGTAAGATTGCATTAAGTGCTTCTACCCACTGTGTTTTAGTAGGCGGGTTGGGGGATCTCCATAGCCTTGGGATTATTTGCCTAGTCGCCACCAAAAAGTGACGAGGTAGACTTTTTTTGAATTTGGAGATAGTCCCTGAGAATATAGAAAGAAGGGCTAACTCAGGTGACGGATCTATGCCTGGTGGGCATACGTCTTTGTACAGATTGAAGATTTCCCTCCAGAGTTTATGAATCGGAGGGCAATCCCACCATAAGTGTAGCATGTTGCCTTCTGATTCTCCACAGCGCCACCACAGGGGAGAAACTTCTGGGAACATTCTATGCAGTTTTGCAGGCGTTCTATACCATTGAGATACAATTTTGTAATTAAGTTCTTGAAGGCGGCAAGAGACTGAGGCCTTGTGGGTTGAGATAAGTGCCTTTTGCCATTGCTCAAGTGAGAAAGACTTATTGAGGTCCCTCTCCCATGAAGCAGTAAATGACGGCAGTTTGTCCCCCGCACCCCCCCCCCGCACCAGCATAGCATAGACCAAGGAGATTGTGTGGATAGGAGGAGAGGAGTCCATACACAATTCTTCAAACGGGGTAAGGGTGGTAGAGAGTACTGTACGGCCCAAGGAGTTGACAAATTTATGAACCTGAAAAAATTGTAACTATCTAGAAGGAGCTAGGCCGAGTGCTGTTGTTACATCGGTCATGGCACGAATCCCCTGCTCGTTAACTATACTGCGTACCCTAGGTAGCGGAGTTTGTGGATCTGAGGGAGCATTTTGTAAGTCGGGCACGTCAGGATTGTCTATGAGCAGGGTGAGGGTCCCTGATACTGTAATCAAGTTAGTAAGTCGCATAAATTTGCGCCAGGTTTTAAGTAAAAGCGTTATGAGGGGGGAGACAGTGATATTTCGTATTGAGGTGCTTGGGGCATGTGTGTGATTTGACTCTAGCGCCATTTCAACCCATAGTTTGGAAGTACGTTTGTGGAATAAGTCAAGTATGAACGTGGCGATGGAGGCCCTATGATAAGAGCGAAAATCAGGTAGTCCGGTGCCCCCATCTAATTTGTTGAGGCTTAGTACAGATTGTCTAATGCGCGGCCTTGATGAGTGCCAGACAAAGGTTTGTGACATCCGCCTAAGTTGATCGAAGAAGGACCTTGGTAAAGGAATGAGGATGGTCTGAAACAAGTAGAAGAGGCGTGGTAGTATGTCCATTTTTTGTATATTGATTCTACCGAACCATGATACAGTCAGTTTGGACCATTTTTCTAGATCCTTCTCAATAGTTTTTAACAGTGGTGCATAGTTTAAATTAAATAGAAGATTTAGGTCTGAGGATATGTTTGTTCCCAGATAGCGTATAGCGGGCCTGGCCCATTTAAATGGGAAAGTGGATTCCAAATGTACCTGTTCGGGTTGGGGTAGGGTGATGTTAAGCATTTCAGATTTAGGGTAGCGATGTTGTTGGGGACGTTACGTATAGAAGAAGGTCGTCTGCAAAAAGAGAAAGCTTACAATCCCGCTGACCCATCCGTCAGACCTGTGATGTCAGGGTTTGATCTTATGGCGTTTGCCAGTGGTTCCATCGCCAACAGGTACAAGAAAGGAGAAAGAGGGCATCCCTGTCTTGTCCCGTTGGCGATGAGGAAGGGGTCTGAGAGAGAGCTGTTAACTCGCACCCGTGCTCTGGGTTTGTGATAAAGTGCCATGATACCCTGTAACATCTTTGGACCGAGGCCTATCCTTCGTAGGACCGCCTCTAAAAATAGCCAGCGGACCCTATCGAAAGCTTTCTCGGCATCCACAGAAAGAAGGCAAAGGGGGGTGGTTTTCCGTTGGGCATTCGCTATCATGGAGATTGTTTAGGCCGTATTATCTCGTGCCTCCCTTCCAGGCACAAACCCCACCTGATCTCTGTGTATAAGGTTCGAGATGAGAGGTTGCAAGCGGAGTGCCAGCATTTTGGCATATAATTTAACATCTATATTCAGTAAGGATATAGGTCTATAATCTCCGCAAGAAGTTAAAGGCTTGCCAGGTTTTGGCAATACGGTGATGGTGGCCTGTAGTGTGTGTGCCCGGAAGGGAGTTCCCCCTGCTACTGCATTAAAAGTTTTTAGGAGCATGGGTGTTAAGTCTTCTCCAAATAGCTTAAAAAAACGTGGAGTGAGGCCATCCGGCCCCGGACTTTTCCCAGCCTTAAGGTCCTTGAGGACTCAAGTGCGTCTCTCGCCTCGGAGGGTATAGGGAGGGGAGCGTGCTGATCAAGGTATTCCATAATTTCCCTAGGGGTAGGTTGTGGTAGGTTATGTCGGAGGGTGAATGTACCTTTCCCTTGAGGGGGGAATCGATAGAGAGGATGTGGGTGCGAGCCATTCTGGGGTGTAGAGCTCTGGCTAGCCAGGTTCCGCACTTGTCCCCATACCTCTGCATACCACTTGTCCCCAGCCTCTGCGCATGCGATCACGCGCAGATTGGGTTTTTTGGTCTAAAATTGACAAGATTTGTTGGCGGATAGTAGATAGGTTTGCTTTGACTAAGTCGGAAGGGGAAGCTTTATTAGTGTCTTCCAGCCTACCCAACTCCGTCAAAAGGGATTTAAGTTTGAGTGTGCGTTCTTTTTTTAGGCGTGAACCATGGTTCATCAGGATACCTTTTATGTCAAATTTTAGGCCTTCCCATTTGAGTGTGGCATTAGAGGAGTCTACGGTATGTTGTAGGGGAAAGGACTGTATGGCTGCCTTTATGTCTGATATGCATAGGGCATCACTTAATAAGTTATCGTTTAGCCGCCAAGAATATTGTCTTGAGGATTGGGCCACTAGTGTAAGTGACCCCATGACTGGAGCATGATTGGACCATAGAAAGCCATCGATCGAGCAACGTGGACCTAAATCTAAGAGGTGGTGTGAAATGAAAAGGTGGTCTAGTCTATGGTAGCTATTGTGGGCTGTAGAGTGGAATGTGAAATCTTTTATCTCAGGGTGAAGGATTCTCCATAAGTCTACTAGTTGCATATCCCTCAGTGATCTCCTTAGTCTACGCAGCCGCACGGATGAGATGGAGGACTTACCAGTCATCGTATCTTGGAGAGGATCAAAGGCAAGGTTGAAGTCGCCTCCTAGCACAATCTGGGTACCGTCTGCAAATTCAGCCAGTTCCCGGAGCGTTCGGATGCCAAAATCGACTTGGCCCTGGTTGGGAAAGTACATATTAGCAATTGTATAGATTCTATTTGCAAATGAAATTTTTAAAAAAAGGAATCTGCCCTCTGGGTCGGATTTGGAATCAAGAAGGGTGTGTTGGAAGGTTTTATGCAAGGCTATGGATACCCCACCTGCTTTACGTGTTGGGTTTGGTGCCAGACTGAGTAGTGTGAGGTTGGGCATTTCGGTATATTTAGGGAACTAAAGTGAGTTTCCTGGAAGAGGACAATCATTACCCTTTTACGGTGCATTCGGTATAGGATTTGGCCTCTTTTATTTTATTATGGAGCGTTGACACCTCTAGAATTAAAAGTGCAAACAGAGAGGGAGGACATGATTGTCAGCCAATCTCTTGGTTCTTTGAAAAGGAGAATGTGCTGGTGGGGAGCACCAATAGGAGGACACAAGAGGGAGGAAGGGATATATCGGGGTCAGACAAAAGACTATGGACAACACAAGTAGCCTAGTAAGAAAGAAAAGGAAAACTGTGGCAGGTATGAATCTCCTGCACCGTTATTTCTAATTGCTATAGAAGGGATAAGCTAAGCGAGCCACAGGGGCTACGGTTCCCTCTCGGGGCGAAGGAAGCAAATGACCAAGAGAGCCCCCGGCAGGGCCCGCTCGTGGCAATGCGCCCAAGAGGGCGGTCATGTATCCGCAGGACAAGGTAGTTGCATAGTCCAAATGTAAAGAAACGTAGAGGCAGAGTAGGTTTCTGAGCAAGGCGACTTGTGAAAGTCCTTCAGGTGCCTCTTGAATAACTCTCCCGTGCGTAGGGAGAGATCAGGTCAAAGTTCAGCGTTGAGTAGACTTCGGGCGTTTAGGCTCTCTTCTTGGTTTAGGCTCCACCGTTCTCCACTCGGGTCTTGGTGGTTGGACAGGTAGAGAGGGTGGCTTGGGCCAGTCTGGTAGAGAGATCATGGGTAGTTCGAAGATGCCCAAGAAATTCGGGAGGTCTCCCAGTGAGCGGAAAATTGCGGTCTTCCCCCCGTTGCGGGCTATAAGTTGAAAGGGGTACCCCCAGCGATATGCAATGTTTCTTTCTCTCAGCACATTGAGCAGTGGTTTGAGTGCTTTACGAAGCTGTAGTGTGCGTAGGATGGACAAGGGAGATCCCTTAAATGACAGTGGTTCTGCGTCTCTGGCACCTTTCAGGATGGCTTCCTTATCTTTGAAAAAGTGAATACGGCATATAATGTCGCGAGGTCTCGCGGGGTCAGCCGATTTCGGGCCTAAAGACCTGTGGATGCGGTCAATTTCAATGGGCGACTCCGCGGCTGTTTTAGTAAGGAAGAGAAGAAATCTTGTGCCCAAGCATCTAGGTGTGATGGCTCAATGTCCTCAGTGAGGCCCCTAATTCGAAGGTTATTGCGCCTGTGTCTGTTCTCGATGTCATCGATATGGGTTAAGATATCAGAGATCCTCCATAACACCCTAGCACCCACGTGGTGAATTTCTTGTTTTATATCCTCCATGTCCCTCTTGTGGGACGCTTTCAGCTTTAGTAGCAAATTTTCCAAATCTCCCTTTGTAGGGATAGAGCGAAGGTGAGCTTGCCAGTCCCAGTTTTGCTCATCACAAGCCTGACTGTTAGGGAGAGCAGCTTGGTTGGAGGAGACTGGCGACCCCTGGTGGCAGGCCATGGAGATGTAGAAGGAGACTGTGAGGGGCTGAAGGTAAGGGATGGGGAGGAATCTAGGCGAGGAGACATTGAGGGACCTCTTGGGTTTCCTGGGCATGCTGGTGTGGCTAGTATTTCATATAGGGAAGCAGACCTACCCCCTGTAGCAGCTGGAGTCTTCTGGGTTGCCTGCAAGGCAGCCCGAGATGGCAGTGGGGGAAAGTCTTTCTCCAGCGCGGGCGAGTTTGGAGCCGGTGTCATATGCCCTTTAGCCAGTGGGGCCCCCTGAGTGGCAGCGGGGGGCTCATCTGGGATGTGCCCGGGAGTGGGGTGCAGCGAGGATGCTGCGGACATTGGCGGTAAGGCGCCGGAGAGAGGAGGCGGCTGTGTGTCTGGTGCCGGGCGGGCGGCAGCTTCCTGTGAGGAGCGCGTCGCCGCCATCTTAAGTTCAGCTGCGGGATCTTCGGGCAGAGTGGGTAAGCCCAGAAACTCCTCCATAGAGCTCTGTTGCAGCTCCCGAGCTCCCTGTTTCCTGGTGCCGGCTCTTTTGGGTCCCATGTGCGGAAACCGGTTCGGTGGGTATGTCCTGCGGGGTTGATTTTGGCGAGCGGGCGACGGAGCTCGGTAGCAGCACATCCTACTCGGCCATCGGCAAGCCATGCCCCTCCGGGAGTATATTTTTGGAGTCTGTAGACGGGCTTTATATTAATTATGTGGACCTGTAAATAATCAGTTCAGGAACTCTGGTATATATAAGTTGTGGGCACTGTACATACTATAATTTATTAAGGGGATTATATGAACAATATTTTAATAGTTTTTTAGAGATTTTTTCAATTTTGGCCTCAGACAGCAAAAAGGCTAGAAATGGCCCTGGGTAGGTTTAATTAAAATTACTCTTTATCCCTCTCAGCAATTTTGTTTTCCTGTGGAAAACCCCTTTCATTTCATACTCCTAAATTCCTTTAACCCAAAAAATAACAATTGCGATTAAGATTTTTTTCTATGCTGTCTGCTACAATGATACCTTTTGTGTTGATTTCATAGGTCAGCTCCTCTATTGTCCGCAGGCTAGTGTGAGTGATCTGACAGGTATACATCACTCCTTCCTCCTCCTCTGTCAGGGTAAGACATATTTGGCTCCAGATGCTGTAAAAATCATTTTCACAAGGAAAAGGCCCAAACTGTGCAACACTGCTCTGGACTTGGCCATTTCGTAACCATGTTACAGCTATTGGTTTTGGATAGAACCTTTCAACAATACAGCTCAGTGTCAGTTTTTCTCCTCTACTAGGATCATGTGGCCAGCTGGTAATGTAAGTCTTCTTAGGGCGCACTGAAAAAAATAGGAGATCTTTTTTTTTAGAAAAAGTTTCACTATTTTCAAGATGTATTTGCTTCCTGTGTTCTCCTGTTGCTCCATAAACTTTATATAATCAAGGCCCTCAGAATAATATGATATACCATCATATACTGTATCAGCTAATGAGGATGGAAATATGTAGCACATCGGCAGAAAGCAGTACCGGTAAATAGAATTCTGAGAATTATATGATTAAAGACAGTCTTGAAGATTGTCTTGATTGACATCATCCTCAAAATCAATGTGCATATCAGGGAAATTTACATTCACAAATAGTTGGGGGAAAGAGCAAGAATCATTCTGAATTATCTGTGCTGTGCCTTTGAAGATTTACTGTCTGTTTAACATCACAATTCTCCCCTTTGTGACCACTTATGCCTCCTACTGGCCACAGTGGAAATTTGACTGCCAAAACCAAAGTGTAAAGAATGCAGGAACAATTTCCATAGACAGGTATGTGGCTTTTTTTTTACTCTGGCTGCCCAGGGATATTCCAATATAAATTAAACTCCCCTAAACTCTTAGTGATAGAAATAATTTACCTTGGCATAAAGTGAAAGAAAAGTCTGCAAACCAACTGTATATGTACTATAGTTTACCTATATCCCATCCACCTCCCCCCAGGGTTCATATGTTACATTCACAAGGCACCTGACTGCTGCAGGCTGTCAGGTCGCATTCACACAGAGCTTTGAGTTGTGTTTACACTGTGTTAACATTGGATTTACCAGGTGTTTACATTACATTAATTTAATGTAAATACAATGAAAAACTTATGTTTACATTCTGTACACATAGATTGCAATGTGTTAAGAAATGCTGTGTGTGAATGTGTCTTCAGGCTGAAAAAAGATGTCCAATTATTAGCTTGTTAACCTGCATAATTGTACAAGCATACAGTGGGTACGGATAGTATTCAAACCCCTTTAAATTTTTCATATGTCTTGAACTGAGGAGAGGCTTCCGTTGGCACAAATAAAGCACTGGTGGAGGGCTGCAGTGATAGTTGATTTTGTGGAACTTTCTCCCAATTTCCTACTGCATCTCTGTAAGCCAGCCACAGTGATCTTATGGTTCTTCTGTAACTCTCTCACCAAGGCTTTTCTCCTAGTTTGGCTTAGATTGAGGAAAGATTCTGGCCCAGATTGAGGAAAAGTCTTGGTTGTCCCAAACTGCTTTCATTTAAGGATTATGGAGGCTACTGTGCTCTTAGGAACCTTGAGTGCTGCAGAAATTATTTTGTACCCTTGACAAGATCTGTGCCTTGCCACAACTCTGAGCTGATTCTGAGCATTGGGCATTTCCTTTGACTTCATGATTCTCATGTGCTCTGACATGGTGACATGTGAGGTATGTGCCTTACCTAATTAAGTCCAATCAGTTTAATAAAACACAGCTGGAATCCAATAACTGAGTAGAACCATCTCAAGGAGGATCAGAAGGAAATGGACAGCATGCTAGTTAAGTGTCACAGCAAAGGGTCTGAATACTTATGACCATGTGATATTTTAGATTTTCTTGTTTAATAAATAATCAAAAATATCTACATTTCTGCATTTTTTCTGTTAAGATGGGGCGAAAAGTGCTGTGAGGGTAATGATATGTGCATGTGCCAACTAGGGAATTGTTGATACATGAAATCCAAACCATCTGAACACCTACCTGCTACTTTAATGTGGCTCTCCCTTCTGGTTTTAGCTCCCAGGGCTTTGTGGCGCACTGCACAAACTAGTTTGGCTCCATCATCCGCGACTGAGGGGATGTATGACACCTGGGAGATGGTATTAAATAGGTTTCCATGTTTGCTGATTGGGTGACTCGCATGGCTGGTGATATCAGTAGCCTGCAGCAGAGGGCCATCTTCATGGTGACCGCTTCCCATCCTTTGGCTGCTCTTTTCAATGTACCAGCAAATGTTCACTGCTTTAGGCCTGAAGCCACTGATGTTACATATGGCTACCATCTTCTCGTCTGCCATATTTAGGTCTGGCAGAATGAGTTCTGACACTCGTGGAGGCACTGAAAGACAGTAAATCAGTTTTCTATTACACAACATCTTGTACAGTCCCCAGTCACAGATGACCAGCAAGATCAGTGCAAGAGCACTAGAAGATCAGACAATGATATCACACATAAATGTAAAGATGTTTCTCTTGTCTCAATTCTGCGAATGTAGGATTTTTTAAAAGATAATCTTGATAAGCAATATTACCTGATGCTAGAAATTTCCAGTATAAAATTGCAGATGCCAGAAGTATCACAAACCCCATCACCAGTGTAGTGACAATGAGGGCCACCATACCAGGGGCCTGAAGAACTGCTAAAGAAGAAAGAATAACACATCGTTATTTCTTGTCAATGCACAGATAAGTTTGTGCTCCATGAGGAATCTTATATTTTGCCCCATTTTGCAATATGAAGTTGCTTATTGCTTGCTTAGGGTTCATTCACACTGCCTTCTGCGGGGGACATACATGCAGCCGCAAATCTGCAGCCGCATATACATCCCCATAGACCGCAATGGTGGTACGGTGGCAGTACGGTGCCACACATTTGTGGCACAGTTCCCCACCGCACCCCAGGAAAAGATAGAACATGCTCTATCTTTTGCCTGGTGTGCGCCATGCGCCGCTGTTTCCTATGGAGGGAAGAAGGGACACCTCCCCCTCCTTTCCAGCACACGGCGGTATGCTCGCACGGCGGGCATACCGCGTGTGAATGCAGCCTTAAGCAGTAATGTTTTTTTCTTGGACAATTCACATTATTAATTAATAAATGTGTTTAGCCCTTAAAAGGATTTTCCCAACAAGCAAGTTAGGCCCTATCCATAGGATAGGGCCTAACTTGCTGATCAGTGGGGGTCTTGACAATCTCCATCACCTCCATAGAGATGACGGGAGCAGAACGGACATGCACACTCATCTCGGGGAGCGACCTCGGACCCCCCGTTCTCATGATCTGTAGGGGTCTCATCACTGAGAATTATGTTAGGACCATTTTAGTAAGCTCTGTGCAGCGTAGCATAATCTGTTTGCGCTATATAAAGCATCATTATTAGGCCCGATCCTGTGGATCGGGCCTATCTTGTTTGGTGGGAATGCCCCTTTAACTGGAGGGTGTCTTTTGGAGACATAAACTATCTGGGTGTAAAGTGTCATCCTAGTTTACATATTATTGAACATGTTTTATCACATTTCAGCATTACATGAGCTCTCTAAAGTGCTTGCTCACTTACCAGTGAGGTGAATGGTAGTGCCTTTCCTCAATGGCTCTGAAAGTGATTGGTGTTTAACCTCACAGAAGATCACACTACCATCATCTTCTTTGGCAAACAGTATTGAAATCTGGCTTTCAACCATAAAGGTTCCATTTTCGATCTGAAAAGGGATTCCTGTGCAGATATCCTTCTTAAGGACGATTTCTTTTTTCTTTTTCACAATCCATTTTATATCGAGATCATTTGGATAGAAATAACTGAGTTTACAGATAAAAGTCTTCAACTCCCCACTGGTCAGGTGAGGGTTCTCTGGTAGCAGGTTGACCATGGGCTGCGCTGTTCATAATACCAGTTAAAGAGATTATACAGATGTCCAAGGTTACACCCCAATAGATATAGTCTCAAATTCTGATAAATTATTATGCACAAATCTACTGCTTAACAGTTAGCTCTGAAACTGCCATAGTGCTACCGTATACCTATTGCCTCCTGATGAACATTTACATCTATAGAGCTAGAGACATGGATAATGAACAGAAAGAGGGAATTGGCAATATGGAGGGGTAGGTTGATTGGTAGTCAAACAGCCTTATGGCTAAGAATGTAGAACCTAGCTGTTTTTTGGTTTGGTATTCAAAGTGGAATTATTACAATTTTTTCAATGACATTTCTATATGCAGCAGACAAGGACAATTTTCTTTCTTTTTTTTACTTTACCTTTCAATAGCGACATTCATACATTTATACAGTCAACAAAGCCATAAGGGGTTTTATTTTTTGGGTTAATTGAAGCCGTATTCACACACAGCGATTTTTAACAAATTAACACAATGGGAGTTATTTATCATTTATAATAACATGATATTAGGCTAATAAAAATATGCCGGCTGCACCGAGTGTGCAGGCCCCGGGACAGGTATGCCCCCGGCCAGATGGGCCTTCCCCCCTTCACGCCCCTGGTGTGGAGGTGGCAGAAAGGGGGAAATAATCACAAGTGCTAGCAGGAAGCCCTGATAAAAACCCCTTAATATGTTGATAAATAACAACAGTGAATTTAAATTAAAAAAAAAATTTAATTCCTTTATCGGTATGACATGCAGTAAGTGTCCTCCCAATACTACTCAGGACACTTTGCGGATTCCTGCACCTACACCATCTAATATCAATGCAATGTTGTTTTTTAAGATCTGCTCTTTGTATCACTGAGACTCACTACTAGTTACCTGCAACTTTAAGGACCATCTTAGCTTCCCCAACCTCTGGAGGTATTAGCACAGTGCAGGTGTACTCTCCTTCATCCTCCAGCGTCAGGTTGGGCAGATATAATGAGCCATTGCCAGTCTCAAGGAGCTTGTAATCCATGAAGCTTTGAGGGCGCTGGATACTTATATTAGCGCCATCAAACACATACACTGGTCTCATCACACTGCCACGCTTTACCATCCAACTTACAGCAACATCTTCAGCCCTGATGGGTTCCCGCAATTTGAAATAACAATGGAGTAAAATGTCACTATGCACCAGGACCAGAGACTGCTGACCAATGGTCATGACCTCCAGGCATTCTGGAATGAAATACAAATTAGAGTCTCTTTAAATAAACATAGCACACTGACTTCTAAAGTTTGATTGCATAATCATCAAAACAGCAAGTGAAATTCAAAGGTCTATAGAGAACAAAACAACATACCTGTCAACACACACATAACACTCAGGACAACAATTCTCGCCATGAGACACCACCCTTGCAAACCTGGACTCTGATCATATGCAATCTTCACCTGGGAGGAGACAGCAAAGAATTCCAGAGCCTGGATCCCTGGCATTAATGTACAAGCGTGGTTTATTGCATTTCTGTTCACATAGCAAACACTGTGAACAACATTCTACAGCTTAATACGGGAGCGGCTGGCTATTGCGGCCTAAGGCACGCTGTTGTCAAGGTGCTTGGTATGGGGACTGGAGGGCTGTCCTACAGCCTGGCAGGTCTCCAGCAGGTGGTGTGTGCAACAAATAAGGAGGGAGAGGCTCATCTACTGGTTCTTCTATGGGGCAACCCCTGAGTGTCTGTAGGATAATTCCCTGGGTAATGGATGGGAAAGCCCATGGTGTTAAGCAGCTGTATCCAGGGATCAGATGGAGGTAACGTTCTGCAAATCCACTTACAGTTCTTTATTGAATTCCACACAGCAGGCAACGGGCCAAACACGATTAACATTGGATTCTGGTTACTGGAGTGGTCATGGAGAGTGTTGTCACGCAGGAATGTTGCACCAGCCTGATAGTAGATGCAGGCTGGCATAGCTAAGGAGGAGCTGTGTCCAAATTGTGGAAGCTGCAGCTCTTGAATAGAGTCTCCTGGGATTAGAACCTGTGGCCGCACTGAAGTTGTGCTGCTCACACTGTCTCTCTCTTCACATTTACAAAAAAGGTCCCTGGGGACCTCACTGAGACCCATTGGTCTAAAACTTAACTTTTAATATGTTCAAACAATAAAAAGTCTTATTTGGATTGTTTAAACCTATTTGAAAACACACAATTAAAATTTCTACAAATCCATGGTGTAGGATCTATTATTATTTGTAAGTGAGTCCAGTTAGAGCGGAATTGTCTATCATTTCAATTTAATATAGGGAGAACCACTAGATGTCGCCAGTAGATTAGTTCTGGTTTGTCTATGTGTTGAATCAATAATGTTTTTATTAGTTCTGCAACTTAGTTGCTATAACTGTATTCACTGATGTAGCAATGTGCTACTGTTGGCTGACTTTCAAGTCACTATTCACTGGTATATCCACTAGAGCTCTCCCTATCTGTAAATATTTTTTCTCACTATCTAACAATTAATGGACATATAAGCTGATCCCTACACACCATATCATAGCTATAGCCCTGGCACCCCTGAGGACGCCATCGTTTTGGCGAAAAAACATGTTGGGGGGGCTATTATTCTCTTTTTAGCTAGCAATGATATGGTGTGTAGGGATCAGCTTATATGTCCATTAATTGTTAGATAGTGAGACATCATATATACAGATAGGGAGAGCTCTAGTGGATATACCAGTGAATAGTGACTTGGAAGTCAGCCAACAGTAGCACATTGCTACATCAGTGAATACAGTTATAGCAACTAAGTTGCAGAACTAATAAAAACATTATTGATTCAACACATAGACAAACCAGAACTAATCTACTGGCGACATCTAGTGGTTCTCCCTATATTGAATTGAAATGATAGACAATTCCGCTCTAACTGGACTCACTTACAAATAATAATAGATCCTACACCATGGATTTGTAGAAATTTTAATTGTGTGTTTTCGAATAGGTTTAAACAATCCAAATAAGACTTTTTATTGTTTGAACATATTAAAAGTTAAGTTTTAGACCAATGGGTCTCAGTGAGGTCCCCAGGGACCTTTTTTGTAAATAACTCTCCAATCACACTCCAGCTAACAATACAGCCACATAATTGAATAATTACTTACACCAGTTTAACTGTTGCCTTTCCAGACAGAATCTACAGCTGCAATTACACTATATTCTCCTAGCATTATCTTCTGGATGAGTTGCGCAGTACCAGATAGATCCTGACATGTAGAGGGCACTTTTCACAACTACCGCCTTGCCTATACATTGGCGCCTCAGGGGTGGCTTCCGGCTTTGGAGGAGGAGGTACGCCCACGGCTTGGCTATGGACCGGATGGCAAGGTAAGCTAAAGCTGGCTAGCAGCATATAGCTTGGTTCATGCACACTACAGCATGTAGTGGTGAAAGTATTAAAGTACACTTTAGGGTAAGTGCTGGCTATGTGAAGTGTAGGGGAGACAAACCACCCACAGTCCTGGCTACAGGCACCAGGGTTTGTGTCGGACTAAGTACATAAATCAGTCATGTCCTTTAATCCACTCCTTGCACCAAGGCCTGAAATTTGCCTGTGTGGCATCATCATAAAGATATATGATACATGCAGTACATGTTATACACAGTATACCTGCCGTCTGACGGTCTTACCCTAGTGTACAACGCCTAGGTGTCACTACTTAGACACCCTCGGCACCCTAAAGACCCATGATTTACAGAGGCCACACAAAAATACAAAGGCAATCCAACACAATCTTGTCCTCAAAGCTGGAAAGCCTAACAAAAAGGTTAAATGCTAACTGACATATAGCACTATAGTTGTGCAAACAGATTCTCTTTGGCTTTAACAGCCCCACAGGTGTATAGCTTAAACGTTAAATAATGTTACTAGAAACAGCATGGCTATTTTAAATAGCAAATTAGTGATGTCCATTTCCTGTAAAAGAAAGGTATGCAATAGGCACTACACAATGGGGCAGATTTATCCAGCTGTCTGAAAGTCAGAATATTTCAGTTACCCATGGCAGCCAATCACAGCTCCCCTTTATTCATGAGCACTGGTATTATGAAAGCTGAGCTGTAATTGGTTGCCATGGGCAACTAGGAATATTCTGACTTTCAGACAGCTTGATAAATCTGCCCCAATGTTTCTTTCCTGTAAAGGAAGACATGAAGTGCAATAAATAATAAACTTCCTTGGAGTAACCGACCATAAGTCTCTCAGAGACTGGGCATAGTCCTTGATGAAGGAAAAAGTGTGAGAAATAATATAGCACAAAGGGTCTCCTCCTAAGGTGAGGGACACAGTCCTTTGAAGAATAGTCGCTCTGCGTCAGCAGAGAGGGGTGGTTTCATAGCACAACTGGGGAAAAGTTTAAGGACTTTTAAACCAAGGATAAGAGTCCAGGATAGTCTCTGGCTCAATAAGGGTAGGTGGGCTCGGCCCAACTGGTAGGAAAATAAAATAAAAAAGAAGCAAATGTCATATGTACATCCTGATAAAGGTCTTCAGCCCATCAGGGAGTAACTCACTGTCTGAGTCAGCAAAAATCGGCTCCAGATCCCTTGATGGGGCTACAGCCGGCTGGTTTTGGGAACTGCAGGCTCCTCAACATCATCACTGGTCTCCTGGGGCTCAGGAGCAGAACCGTTGGCGTCTGGAGTGTCGATCTCACCAGCCAGTTCATCTGCAAGACCCAGGACCATAGTCGGGTCTAGGAATAAGCAGATGGGAGCTTGCGGCAGCGCCATAGCTTCTCCCTTCTCCTCTAAGTCTTCTGGGGCCGGGTCATCACCCCACTGGAAGCAGCTGCTGGATGAGGATCTCTTGTTGGAGAAACCGGAGGGGGCTCATCCGCCGGACCATCTCCTGCCACAGAGGACCCCTGGGATCCGGTAACACTGGTGGCTCGAGAGACGTCCGGGGTACTCCCCTGGACCATGCCTGGTCGATGAATGGCAATGGGACCCACAATTTTATGGGTCACCTCCTGGGGAGTTGCAGCCCAGGAAGAGATGGGAGGCTTCAGCCAGAAGTCCTCTAGAGGATGATTGTGGTAGAGATGCTACTCGGGGTTTGGTATCCGGGTGACCCAGCAGCCCAGGGCCCCTGTGGCCCCTCTTGCAGGCTGAACTCGATCCACTCTCCTGGCTTGAGATTGTGGAGACGCTCCGGGAGGTCTGGTCACTTGACTGAGTGGCGGGGGATGAACACCTCCCACCCGGTATAGTCCTCGGTGGCGAACCCGTACCCCTTCTTGATATCAAAGACTTGTACTTGTCCTGTTGTACCGTCCCGCTGCAACCAGGCACCTTTGGTGGATCGACCAGCCACTAAGCGTTGGGCCTCCTGCTCTAGCCATTATTAATTTACAATAGTCGCCCGGCTAGCGATCAAAAAGAGCCCCTTTTAGATCCACCAGGGCTATAGTGAATGGTTGATTAAGACATAACCTTTATTAAATCCATTATTTAAGAACAATGGTAGTGTGACCTCGTCGCATACTGCATGACCGGCCGATGGAGTAAGCCGCACATGCGCGGTACAGCCAAGTAGTCCTCGATGATCTGAGAGGGGTAGCGCATGCGTGGTTAATGTCATACATTCCTAGTTGAAAACTAAGTGATGGCGCATGCATAGTAAATGATTTTTTCCGTTAGCTACTTGGACAGAGAACGACACTTAGAAGTAAGTGACGTTATACAATATGAATCAATATATATAATCAAGCAAAGATAAATAACGCTCAATTGATAATGAAATATATATTAAAGTACATTATATGAGGAGAGTGGTATACCGCGTATTCTTGAAGCCCTCTATAATGCCGAGATGGTGATAATCATATACGGATGGAATTTTTAAGATCGATGACACTATATATATCATATTGGCATCAATAATGCTTTTGTGGTGTCAAACAGGGGGTTCTAAATATATATATGCTGATACATATGTGAGAGAGGTTCTTACTCACATATGAAGCTTTTAGGGGTAGTATTATATATACAACAATAATTGTCTGTTCTTGAATTAGGATTAGTAGAAAGTTCTCATATATGGTACACCATATGGATAATGGCTGATATATCCTAAAAGTAGCATGTCATAAATACTTTTTATGTATAAATATACAGTTATTATTAACAACAAATTTGCAGGATCAGATTTACAAGAAAGGTGAGAACGAGAAACCCTTGTTTAGACCCTTTGGACTGAGGCTTCCTGCTCTAGCCGACGCTGGTCTAAGATGGCGTCTTGCAGGTTTCTGCGGAGGGTCTTGCCGCGGCCTGCGGGCGTGGTTGCTGGGCCTCAGGCCTTGCAGGTGTGGGGGCAGGAGCTGCCACCGGTAGATCAACAGCTTGGACGTGCTGCGGGCTTGCCAGAGGCTCCGGTGCCTCAGGGGTGGCTTCCAGCTTTGGAGGAGGAGGTACGGCCACCTCCGCCTTCTTGGGGTTCTTGCATGGTTGCCGAGATAGGCAGCAGGAACCGTCCAGGCAGGGAGCCCAGTTCCGTCACTTACTGCAAGTAGGTTGTCATGACGGAGTCCTCGCTGAAAACGGTGGGAGGCAGATGGCCACCGGATGGGCTGGGCAGCAAGCACGATTACCGTTTCAAAGGCCTCAAGGAATTTGGGCATGTCTTCCAGGGGGAGCAGTCATGGCACACTGGAGCTCCTCTCCTATATCAAGGTAAAGCAGGAAAGCCTCCCACCATGGGGTGAAGCTTGGATACTTCCCGCCAGGAGCTGTGGTGGACTCAATTTTGTCCTGTGCAGAGTCCTCATGCAGGATTTGCGCCATTTGTGCAGGGGGCGGAGCTTAGCCAGCAGCCTGGATTTCAGCCTCCCACCAGTGAGGATTTTAGCGGGCTGCGCCACAAAGTGTTCCAGGGGTGAACACTTGGGGCGCTGCAGAGACAGCACAGTTCCCTGTGGGTGCTGGAGCAGCTTTCGACAGCACGTGGCGATAAAGTAACACAGTCTATCTTGTAGATCACAATCACTTGGGCCTTAACCAGGATGGCAGCAGGGTTAGTCAGCACAGTCTTTTGTAAAAGGACA
Source organism: Engystomops pustulosus (assembly GCF_040894005.1). Classification (NCBI taxonomy): domain Eukaryota; kingdom Metazoa; phylum Chordata; class Amphibia; order Anura; family Leptodactylidae; genus Engystomops; species Engystomops pustulosus. The sequence goes on along the minus strand of NC_092416.1, from coordinate 111,371,944 downwards.
GTTCAAAGTGCCAGTATAAGGCACAGAAGTAAATATCCTGTTTGTGACGCCACTTGCAAGCTTTAAAACGGTCCAATAACAGGACGTGTGGCATCACCCTAAAGCTACAATCACTGTGTATGAAAGTGCGAGCCTTGACTGTTATATTGTGTATAGTTCTAGTCCAGTGTCATGTCATGAAAAGGATGTACTGCCCTGTTAGGTGATTCAGATGATTAGCAGTTAAAAACTTAGAGTTCAGCTTCTTTTGGTAAAGTAAAATGTCCTTGGAATGGTGGAACCACATTTTTATTAGTGGAAAATCAGGCACTTGATCCAAATATTATTATAGCAAGTGTGTAAATACACTACAGAGACAGGCAGCCTGTGATGCTTGGACATCTTGCTTAGCTGGAAGACAGGGGTATTGAACTCCAAATGGAAAATTTGCAAGCTGCAGCTCTACTCTTTGTTCTACTTACAAAGAGATAACACCCACTCAGCCTCCTTTACTCAGGCTTCAAATAACATCACCTCACACATCCATGCTAGAATTTCCTGCAGACACGCCTGTAACATTACACTAAACTCTACTCTAATTGTTGCACCTTCAGGATTATGATAAAAGGGGAATGGAACCGCATTGCCCAGAAACAGAAGCAATACCCATCTAAGGGTACATTCACACGAGGTATGCCCGCCTTGCGGGCATACCACCGTGTGCTGGAGAGGAGGAGGTGACCCCTCCTCCCTCCATAGAGAACAGCGGCGGACGGCTGCACACACGCTGAAAGATAGAGCAAGCGCTATCTTTTTGCGGTGTGCGGCCCGGATCGGTGCCACACATGTGTGGCACCGTATCTGCGGCGTGCCGCTATTGCCGTCTGTGGGGACGTACATGCGGCCGCAAATTTGCGGCCGCTTCTACATCCCTGCAGACAGCCATGTGAATGAGCCCTAATCCCAATTGGAGCTTGCTCCTGACAGCAGAGGCCCTGCTGCATTAACTGAGAGTTTCCACCTTGATCCCCAGGTTATTCTTCAGAGTGTACACACTCTCCATTTTCAGTTTCTTATCATTTATATACTTGATACTTAGTCTGTGTGTGGGGGGTTGGGGGGGGGGAGGCGGGGCAAAGCAGAGGAGTGTGTAAAATGTTTTCTATAAATATTGCTAATTATTAGAGTTAAATGGGTTCTAATGAATGAAACAAGATCCTACACCTTAGTGCCGGGGGTTTGCACTACTCCAGTTGAAGGGAAATGATTCCTTAGGCTACATGCACACTGCTGTTGTTCGCTGTACCGTAGCACAGCAGGAACACGGCACTCCCCCGTCCTCTCAATAGGAATATATGGCGCACGGCGCCGTATTCCGGAAACAGATAGGACATGTCATAATGGGGCGCACCCATTGACATCTATGAGGGACGAATATTGGCCGTATATACATATCCCCCATACAACAGTGTGAATGTAGCTTTAGGGTTAATGCCACACGTCCCCCTTTTGGACCGTTTTAAAGCATGTTTTTTCACTCCATTTGAAAACACATGCTTTAAAATGGTCCAAAAACGGGACGTGTGGCATCACCCTACAGTGTCACGTCATGAAAAGGACGTACTGCCCTGTTAGGAGATTCAGATGATTAGCAGTTAAAAACTTAGAGTTCAGCTTCCTTCGGTAATGTAAAATGTCCTTGGAACGGTGGAACCATATTTTCATTAGTGGAAAATCAGGCACTTGATCCAAGTATTATTATAGCAAGTGTGTAAATACACTACAGACACAGGCAGCCTGTGGTGCTTGGACATCTTGCTCAGCTGGAAGTCAGGGGAATTGAACTCCAAACTGATAATTTGCAAGCTGCAGCTTTACTCTTTGTGCTACTTACAAAGAGATAACACCCACCCAGCCTCCTCTACTCAGGCTTCAAATAACATCACGTTACGTCGGCACCAGAACTTCTTGCAGACACTGCTGTAACATTACACTAAACTCTACTCTAATTGTTGCACCTTCAGGATTATGATTAAAGGGGAATGGAACCACATTGCCCAGGAACGGAAGCAGAACCCATCTAATCACCATTGGAGCTTGCTCCTGACAACGGAGGCCCTGCTGTTAGGCACTTTGAACAAAGACGTTTTAATACAGATAGCACATGGCTATTGCCCTCTCCCCAACCATGTGTGAGCCGGGTGACCATACTGTAAAAGATTTGACTTATAATAGATTTTGACTTGTAATAGATTTACAGCACTGCCTCCTGGCTTTCTATAGAGAGGGGAGGGTTTAAGAACTCTCGCCCCCCCTATCTCCTACACATGTGCTATGCCTGAATAATGCCTCGGTAAGCACTAGGCTGTTTGAAAGGGGTCTAACAGTCAGCACCGTGATATTGCCGCCACCTATAACACTTTGAGAGGATTCCCAAGCGGCGTTTTTGTCACGTTTTTAAATGCATCGAAAAAGCAAGTGGGAGGGGGATTGACTAAAATGCATATGAATTTCCCATTAAAACACGTGTTTCATTGGACACTCACATGCTTTTTGGCCAAACCCCCTACCACTTGCGTTTTAGATGCGTTTAACCCCTTAAGGACGCAGGGTATTTTCGCTCATTTCTCGCTCTCCATCTTCAAAAATCCATAACTTTTTCATTTTTCTGTGTACAGGTGTAGTGTGAGGGCTTATTTTGTGCGTAACTTTCCCGTGATGTTATTTATTATTCCCTGCCATGTAGTGGGAAGCCGGAAAAAAATTCCAAATGTGGAAAAATTTAAAAAAACGCGTGTGCGTCACGTTCTTGTTGGCTCAGTTTTTACAACTTTCACTCTGCGCTCGAAATAACACCTCTACTTTCTCTTTGGTACGATCACGGTGATACCAAATTTATACAGGTTTTATTGTGTTTTAATACATTTTTAAAAATTAAACGAATGTGTACATATATGAGGCTTGCGGCCTCATATACACCCCATGGACGGTCATGTAAATGTGGCCTTATACTGTTTCAAATATCAGCCCAAGCTCTAGATATTTTAGAAACATTGGTATTAGTTTTAGATTGGTTTATAAATTCCTACCTATCGGTAACTAAACCAATTCCAATTTTGGTCCATGACAAACCAAAAAATACTCCCGCTATACTATTACCAAATAATGATACTACAATAGGCAGTCCGTATTTAAGAACAACCAACTTACAGGGGACCCCTAGTTACAAACGGACCTCTGGATGTTGGTTATTTACTGTACTTTAGCCTTAGGATACAATAATCAGCTATAACAGTTATCTAATGTGTCATAAATGAAGCTTTAATCCTGGTTTGTATGACAACTCAACATTTTTAAAATACAATTGCCACAGAGACCAAAAAAAATGTAGCTGGGATTACAATGATAAAGCATACAACTTACATACAAATTCAACTTAAGAACAAACCTGCAGAATCTATCTTGTCTAGGACTGCCTGTACTGTTACCAATTAAAACTATGACAAGACCAATATTCCAAACAATAGTGCAACAATTTCCAAATAATCCCTCCAAACTACGACCCACAGCATCACCACAACATGAAGAGAATACCAACATCCGGATAATGAAGACAAGACTCTATACACAGACCAGTATTACCAACAATTTACCACATAAAAACTCCATTTACTTATTACTTTTACCGCCATATTATTAATATACAAACACCAACCAGCACAGAATAATATCACTAATGACACCTCTGTACAATGCCCAAATAATAACATTACAACAGGATTATCGCCACTACATAATGACCGAATAATACTTCAATACTAAATGATAACCTACACACAGACCAGTATGTACCAGCTTATAGTGACCATATAGTAGTATATACCGGTCCTGCACAGAGGCCACAGTGTCCTCCAATGACTTACAGGTGATGTCCCTGATGCAGTCTCCTCCCTTCTGTCTGATCTTCCAGGAGAATTCTTCCATCCATGACTCTCTGCAGGTTTATAAAACAGACATGGTCGGCATCATCCTATATAAACCTCACACCTGACCCTCACAGCACAACTGACCACACTGTGCCCCCACAAATATCATATATACCCTCACACCACAACTTCTGCAAAATCCGCAAAAAAATGACACCACCCACAGCTCCATACACCAAAGTATAAAAAAGTTATTAGCGCCAGAAGATGGCAAAATCGCCCAAAAATTTTTTGTACAGGAGGTTTAAATTTTTGTATATGTATGAAAACATTATGAAACCTTTACACCGACCCAAAGAATAAAGTAGACCTGTCATTTGGGTCGTACAGTGAAATCCATAAAATCCAAGCCCACAAGAAAAAGTCACAAATGCGTTTTTTTACCAATTTCACTGCATTTGGAATTTTTTTCCTGCTTCCCAGTACACGGCATGGAATATGAAATACCACCATTTTGAAGTGTAATTTGTTACGCAGAAAATAAGGTGTCACACAGCTCTGTACATGGAAAAATAAAAAAGTTATAGATTTTTGAAGGTGGGGAGTGAAAAATGAAAAGCAAAAACGAAAAAGGGCTACGGCATTAAGGGGTTAATATACTATAAGTGTCCCCCCCCCTCGTCAACCATTTTATATACTGGCCTTAAATAATTAATAAATATACTGGTGCCCCCCATAATGAATTACTGAATATACTGCCCCCCATAATGAATTATTGAATATGCTCCCCCCATGATAATTGAATATACTGTGCCCCCATAATTAATAAATATTCTGCCTCCATGATAATTGGATATAATGCCCCCCATAATGTATTATTAATAATAATAATATAATAATTAATTAATTATTGTATATATTCGTCCCCCGGGCCCCACCATCTTTTACTGCTGTTAGTAAAAATAAAGAATCCTGTACTCACCTCTGGCTCCCGCGTCTTCATTCTTCTTGCCGCGGCCAGGCAGGAAGAGGTGCACGGCCGCGCATCCAAGTTCAAAGAGCGATGTGCGCCTGGGTTGTCTTTCGGCCACATCGCTCTAGCAATAGTGCTTGTGCGGCCGGAAACGGCCGCATTGAGCACTATAGTATCGCGGGCAGGAGCTTCCTGTTCGGATGGACGGAGGCCCCTGCCTTACTACTGGGTGTCGGCCGGGGCCCATGGTGGCGCCGAGTAGATTGTCATTGGTGCTATTGGAGCGCCAGACGGGGGCCTCTGCAAAATAGACCGGGTCACGGCGCTGGTGCTCCAATAGCGCCAATCCGGTTCTGGGTGTCTGGGACAGGGGCCCACCGTGGAATACCCCGGCCCCCTGCTAGGCCAGTCCGAGCCTGATAATGATAGTCTCCATGATAATAATGTATGTATATATCTCTATATACCATGGATATACTATACTATATATGCATGGATCCTGTGTCATTGCGTAACAGTAAAAGACTTAGTCACATAACAATAACCACTGGTCTAATAGCCTAGTGGATAGAGGCTCTATCTCTGTTGCATGTAGAGTGTAAAGTTTTTGAGTTCAAATCCCAAGCTAAGCAAATTTTTTTTATTACTATGGTGATTATTATTAGTATTATTATAATGAAGATGATTAATAGTAATAAAAATTTCAGCGTGATTAGGGGTGTGGCTTAGGGGGAATCGTGTGCCGCCATTTTGTCCCTCTTTCTCTTCCGGAAATGTTGTGAGGTATGGGTCAGGTATAGGTATGATATATTAGTCAATATTGGTGCCGTATGCATCCTAAGGATGTCCAAGAATATGTTTCTGCATGTTCTAAATATGCTCAGAACAAAAATACCCATTCCAAACCCATAGGGCTTACTTCTACCCCTACTGATTCCTGATAGATCTTGGCAGCATATTGCCATGGATTTCATCACATACCTACCTCCTTCTGCAGGTTTGACTACAATCTGGGTTGTTGTGGATCGGTTCTCCAAGATAGCACACTTCATTCCTCTGTCTGATCTCTACTCTACTTCTCAGTTGGCAACTCTGTTTATTCAGCAGATATAATCATTGTGATTTAAACCATACTGCTAATACGTCATTGACTAGAAAGGCTAGTATCCGCTCCCCTGACATCACATGACTACTGCACAACAGACATCCTTTCTATGTGAAGTACTTATTCGGGTAGGTATTGAAAACTAAATGTAGAAATAAAAATATTGTATTCACAATATCGAAATGTGCATATGTGAAATTAAATCTGCATACACAAGCAACGAAATGTGGATGTTACAAATTCAATTATAGAAAAGAGAAAATGTGAAATGCAATTGCATACACATACACACACATCATTTAAACCACTGTAATTTTATGATGGGCATAATAAAAGGGGGCAGATACTCACCATTATTTGGCAGTGGCGTATAAGCGGCATGTTTAATTCACAATGATTACCACATATGTGCAGGATCGAAAAGGCGCTAGGCATCGAAACTTGGTGACCTGACGTTTTACTTTGTGTTGCATGTAAAAGTCTTCTATTATTTCAATAAAGTATCTGCATTGAAAAAGATTCCTGGAGTCACCCATGAGTACTGTATTTCTTTCTGCTTTCTGGATTGTGTCTGACTGCTATGGTCTATGCATCTCGAGTACCAGAGTAAACCACAGTGGACCTGCAGGTCTGAGGTTACGTCTGAAAGGGTGAGCTGGCCACATCACCTGTCGGGCGATTATCTTTTGGATGTGTCTTTGAGCCGTTTTGCCCTGTACTCCCCTAGGTTCTCAGTGAATTGAATATGTTTTCACACATTCTACAGCATCATGGATCCAAAAAAGTACTCCTTCCCTTAATCCTAAGTCCCACTTTGGACACTGCACACACTTAGGATCAATGGACAATATATTTCTGAATGCTCTTAAAAAGGTTATTTGCCACCAAAATCTGATGTGTTCACTGCAACAAGATCTGGCTGCATAAATAGAGACTGAGAGAAATATTGCCAGGGAGAGCAAAAATAATCCCAAATTATTTTTCAAGTATATAAATGATTAGAAACTAAAAACGGAGAGTGTGGGCCCTCTTAGGAATAACATGGGGGTCATGGTGGAAGGAGATGGGGAAAGGGCCAATCTACTGAATGTCGCCTTCTCGACTGTCTTTACCCAGGAAAATCCTCTGGTGGAAGACACGATGAGAAAGGATGTAAATTCTCTTTGGAATGTCAACAGTTTAACCACTAAGATAGATAAATCACTGGGGCTAGATGATATAAACCCCCGGGCAGTGTCGGACTGGCCCATCGGAGGACCGGAGAATCCTCCAGTGGGCCCCCGATACCTCCACTATGGCAGGGGCCTCCATCCCCATCTGGGGGCCCTGCCATCAAGGCTGCACTGGCCCACAGTGGACCCCCGATATCTCCCCTCAGATTGGGATGGAGGCCCCTGCCAGTGAGGGATAGCTCTGGTACTCGATGCGGCCGTACACGGCCACTCGAGTACCATCTTTGATGTATTAAGCGGCCGTTGCTGTGAATGTGCGACGTGGCCGTTTTTTGTCTCGGCCCGCGTCGCACTGTGACCCCTGATGCGTGGCAGCGTGATGCTGCACTCACGCTGCCGTGCTGCTGTGCGCCTTTTTCTGAGTTCCTCTGTCACCGGCCGACGCGGAGGACGCGGGAGCGCTGCAACAGGTAAGTGAATTTTATTATTTTTCCTCTTCTAGACTTAATATATCATAGGGGGTCACAGTGGTAAGGGAAAGCTTATAATAAGGGACTAGAAGGGGCCACTAGAAGACTATATACAGGGGTAACTAGGGAAAATATACAGTATAGAAAGGGGGCACAATATGTAATAAGGGGGGAGCAGGAGGTATTGCACATATACATATACAGGCTAGGAGTAGTAGTACTGTGCTGTGCCCATATATACAGGCTAGGAGTAGTAGTACTGTGTCCATATATACAGGCTAGGAGTAGTAGTACTGTGTCCATATATACAGGCTAGGAGTAGTAGTACTGTGCTGTGTCCATATATACAGGCTAGGAGTAGTAGTACTGTGCTGTGTCCATATATACAGGCTAGGAGTAGTAGTATTGTGCTGTGTTCATATATATACAGGCTAGGAGTAGTAGTACTGTGCTGTGTCCATATATACAGGCTAGGAGTAGTAGTACTGTGCTGTGTCCCTATATACAGACTAGGAGTAGTAGTACTGTGCTGTGTCCATATATACAGGCTAGGAGTAGTAGTACTGTGCTGTGTCCATATATACAGGCTAGGAGTAGTAGTACTGTGCTGTGTCCATATATACAGGCTAGGAGTAGTAGTACTGTGCTGTGTCCATATATACAGGCTAGGAGTAGTAGTACTGTGCTGTGTCCATATATACAGGCTAGGAGTAGTAGTACTGTGCTGTGTCCATATATACAGGCTAGGAGTAGTAGTACTGTGCTGTGCCCATATATACAGGATAGGAGTAGTAGTACTGTGCTGTGCCCATATATAAAGGATAGGAGTAGTAGTACTGTGCTGTGCCCATATATACAGGATAGGAGTAGAAGTACTGTGCTGTGCCCATATATACAGGATAGGAGTAGTAGTACTGTGCTGTGCTCATATATACAGGATAGGAGCAGTAATACTGTGATGTGCCCATATATATAGGACTATCATAGGGGGTCACAGTGGTAAGGGAAAGCTTATAATAAGGGACTCCAAGGGGCCACTAGAAGACTATATACAGGGGTAACTAGGGAAAATATACAGTATAGAAAGGGGGCACAATATGTAATAAGGGGGGAGCAGGAGGTATTGCACATATACATATACAGGCTAGGAGTAGTAGTACTGTGCTGTGCCCATATATACAGGCTAGGAGTAGTAGTACTGTGCTGTGTCCATATATACAGGCTAGGAGTAGTAGTACTGTGCTGTGTCCATATATACAGGCTAGGAGTAGTAGTACTGTGCTGTGTCCATATATACAGGCTAGGAGTAGTAGTACTGTGCTGTGTCCATATATACAGGCTAGGAGTAGTAGTACTGTGCTGTGTCCATATATACAGGCTAGGAGTAGTAGTACTGTGCTGTGTCCATATATACAGGCTAGGAGTAGTAGTACTGTGCTGTGTCCATATATACAGGCTAGGAGTAGTAGTACTGTGCTGTGCCCATATATACAGGATAGGAGTAGTAGTACTGTGCTGTGCCCATATATAAAGGATAGGAGTAGTAGTACTGTGCTGTGCCCATATATACAGGATAGGAGTAGAAGTACTGTGCTGTGCCCATATATACAGGATAGGAGTAGTAGTACTGTGCTGTGCTCATATATACAGGATAGGAGCAGTAATACTGTGATGTGCCCATATATATAGGACTATCATAGGGGGTCACAGTGGTAAGGGAAAGCTTATAATAAGGGACTCCAAGGGGCCACTAGAAGACTATATACAGGGGTAACTAGGGAAAATATACAGTATAGAAAGGGGGCACAATATGTAATAAGGGGGGAGCAGGAGGTATTGCACATATACATATACAGGCTAGGAGTAGTAGTACTGTGCTGTGCCCATATATACAGGCTAGGAGTAGTAGTACTGTGCTGTGTCCATATATACAGGCTAGGAGTAGTAGTACTGTGCTGTGTCCATATATACAGGCTAGGAGTAGTAGTGCTGTGTCCATATATACAGGCTAGGAGTAGTAGTACTGTGTCCATATATACAGGCTAGGAGTAGTAGTACGGTGCTGTGTCCATATATACAGGCTAGGAGTAGTAGTACTGTGCTGTGTCCATATATACAGGCTAGGAGTAGTAGTATTGTGCTGTGTTCATATATATACAGGCTAGGAGTAGTAGTACTGTGCTGTGTCCATATATACAGGCTAGGAGTAGTAGTACTGTGCTGTGTCCCTATATACAGGCTAGGAGTAGTAGTACTGTGCTGTGTCCATATACACAGGCTAGGAGTAGTAGTACTGTGCTGTGTCCATATATACAGGCTAGGAGTAGTAGTACTGTGCTGTGTCCATATATACAGGCTAGGAGTAGTAGTACTGTGCTGTGTCCATATATACAGGCTAGGAGTAGTAGTACTGTGCTGTGTCCATATATACAGGCTAGGAGTAGTAGTACTGTGCTGTGTCCATATATACAGGCTAGGAGTAGTAGTACTGTGCTGTGCCCATATATACAGGATAGGAGTAGTAGTACTGTGCTGTGCCCATATATAAAGGATAGGAGTAGTAGTACTGTGCTGTGCCCATATATACAGGATAGGAGTAGAAGTACTGTGCTGTGCCCATATATACAGGATAGGAGTAGTAGTACTGTGCTGTGCTCATATATACAGGATAGGAGCAGTAATACTGTGATGTGCCCATATATATAGGATAGGAGTAGTTGTACTGTGCTGTGTCCATATACACTCACCGGCTACTTTATTAGGTACACCATGCTACTAACGGGTTAGACCCCCTTTTGCCTTCAGAACTGCCTCAATTCTTCATGGCATAGATTCAACAAGGTGCTGGAAGCATTTTGGTCCATATTGACATGATGGCATCACACAGTTGCCGCAGATTTGTCGGCTGCACATCCATGATGCGAATCTTCCGTTCCACCACATCCCAAAGATGCTCTATTGGATTGAGATCTGGTGACTGCGGAGGCCATTTGAGTACAGTGAACTCATTGTCATGTTCAAGAAACCAGTCTGAGATGATTCCAGCTTTATGACATGGCGCATTATCCTGCTGAAAGTAGCAGGATAGTGGTCATAAAGGGATGGACATGGTCAGCAACAATACTCAGGTAGGCTGTGGCGTTGCAACGATGCTCAATTGGTACCAAGGGGCCCAAAGAGTGCCAAGAAAATATTCCCCACACCATGACACCACCACCAGCCTGAACCGTTGATACAAGGCAGGATGGATCCATGCTTTCATGTTGTTGACGCCAAATTCTGACCCTACCATCCGAATGTCGCAGCAGAAATCGAGACTCATTAGACCAGGCAACGTTTTTCCAATCTTCTACTGTCCAATTACGATGAGCTTGTGCAAATTGTAGCCTCAGTTTCCTGTTCTTAGCGGAAAGGAGTGGCACCCGGTGTTGTCTTCTGCTGCTGTAGCCCATCTGCCTCAAAGTTCAACGTACTGTGCGTTCAGAGATGCTCTTCTGCCTACCTTGGTTGTAACGGGTGGCGATTTGAGTCACTGTTGCTTTTCTATCAGCTGGAACCAGTCTGCCCATTCTCCTCTGACCTCTGGCATCAACAAGGCATTTCCGCCCATAGAACTGCCGCTCACTGGATGTTTTTTCCTTTTCGGACCATTCTCTGTAAACCCTAGAGATGGTTGTGCGTGAAAATCCCAGTAGATCAGCAGTTTCTGAAATACTCAGGCCAGCCTTTCTGGCACCAACAACCATGCCACGTTCAAAGGCCTTTCTTCCCCATACTGATGCTCGGTTTGAACTGCAGGAGATTGTCTTGACCATGTCTACATGCCTAAATGCACTGAGTTGCCACCATGTGATTGGCTGATTAGAAATTAAGTGGTAACGAGCAGTTGGACAGGTGTACCTAATAAAGTGGCCGGTGAGTGTATACAGGATATGAGTATTTATTAGGACTTTTATATAAAATATTTCATAAGAGGAGCACTAAACAGTAGAAGAATAACTAAGGAGAGCATTATTTAAAACATACTAAGTAGGAGCAGTGTAAAACTGTATAGATGAAATGATTAATTGGAAATGATATATTATGTAATTAAAGGGAATTATGTTCAATTTAATTTATTAGGTGTATCATATTATTTACTCAGGGGTGTGTATTGTAATATATTGAGGGCATTGTAATATTTGATTTATGGAGAGGGGGCAGTATGGTTTTTGTTATGGGGGTATATTTGATATTTATTGGGAGCACAGTGGGGTCAGTTGTGTTCTGAGTGGTAAATATTATTTAGGAGCACAGAGTAGGACATTGTTGACATTATGCTGTAGTGACGGTGATACTTTTAGTTCCACAGTGTGGAGATGTGCCACACACAGATGAAGGTATCTGGTGGAAAATTCTCTATTGTTAAGAAAAAAAAGGGAGAAGTCGTCCTGCAGCTCAGTACCCAAAGTAGAAGAATCCCACTTCTGAGTCTGGTAACTGTAATTGTTAACTATCTAGACTATTTCTATAATGTCAGTACCTAGTTCGTTATTCTTATTGGTAAGGTAGTGCTAAGCACGATGCAGCCACTGTGAACTCCTGGAATATTTCTAGGCAGCGGTATGGTGGGCCCCCAGAATCAATTCCTCTGGTGGGCCCCAGGCACCCCAGTCCGACCCTGCCCCCGGGTTCTACATGAACTATGTACCATGATAGACAGAACATTATTTTTAATATTTGAAGATTCACTGAGGATTGATTATGTTCCACAGGACTGACACATAGCAAATGAGGTACCAATATACAAAAAAGAATCAAAAAGTGATCCTGGAAACTACAGACCAGTGAGTCTAAGTTCTGTGGTGGGGAAAATATTTGAGATGCTAGAGATGCTATCCTGGATTATCTCACTACATAACCTTATAACCCAGCGCCAGCATAGGTTTATGAGAGATCGGTCCTGTCAGACTAATCTGATTGGTTTCTTTTTTTTTTTAATTCTTTTTATTAAGATTTTAACATTACATTTATACTTATAACAGTACATCATAGCATATATAGGGGTGTTTCTATATCGTGAATCTATTTAAGTACTATTTTACATAATGCAGCTACTTTACAGACATAAATATGTCTATTCCCTATTAAGGCATGAGATTTTAATATCTCGTAGGCACTTGAGAAACAGCAAAAAAGAAGAAGAGGAGACAGAGGAAGAAGAAAAAAAAAAATAATAATAATCTGGATTATTAACCTGGATTATCTCACTACATAACCTTATAACCCAGCGCCATCATAGGTTTATGAGAGATCGGTCCTGTCAGACTAATCTGATTGGTTTCTACGAGGAAGTAAGTTTCAGACTGGATCTGGGAGACGCTGTGGATGTTGTATATCTGGACTTTTCAAAGGCATTTGACACTGTGCTGCATAAAAGGGTGATACATAAAATGAGACGCCTAGGACTTTCTCAGATTGGGTTGATGTTAACAATGGAGTGCTGCAAGGTTCAGTACTGGGGTCACTTCTTTTTAATATTTTTATAAACGACCTTGTAGTGGGTTTACACAGTCAAGTTTCAATATTTGCAGATGATACTAAGCTGTGTAAAGTAATAAATACTGAGTTTAGCATTACAGAAGGATTTGTGGAACCTTGAGAAGTGGGCAGAGAAATGGTTGATGAGGTCTAATGTAGATAAATGTAAAGTTATGCACTTGGGCCATGGAAACAAAAAGTATAATTACCCTGTTTCCCCGAAAATAAGACAGTGTCTTATATTAATTTTTGTCCCTATAGATGCACTAGGTCTTATTTTCAGGGGATTCTTATTTTTCCATGAACAAGAATTTACATTTATAGGTGAACAAAAAAATCTACCTCTCTAACATCCTTATGACTCTCCAAACTCTGAATTTCCTGCTGTTTCTTGTGACTCCATTTCTATTAGAATCATTGGCCCCAGTCTCTCATGTTTAGTAAAAGCACTTTCCATAAATGACCATTCTTATCCTGGTGGCTGCTGGTATCACATTTGCAGCACAACAGCCAGTGATTTACTTCCATGAATTATTCCCCATGTCACAACCTTCTGAAAGATTTACTAATACTAATGTATGGTATGAGGGGAGCTGTAGCAATGACTGCCGCTAGGTCTTATTTTCAGGGGAGGCCTTATATTTCTGAGCCTGAATAAAATTGTACTAGGTCTTATTTTCGGGGGATGTCCTATTTTAGGGGAAACAGGGTATGTTTTAAAGAGTCAATTACTTGGTAAAACTGGAGCTGAAAAGGTCTTGGGGGTATTAGTGACCAGAGCCAGGCGGCTGCTGCTAAAGCAAATTAAATTATGGAGTGTATCAAAAGAGGCATATATTCTCATGATAAAGACATAGTTTTGCCCTTATACAAATCCCTGGTCAGACCATACCTGGAATATTGTATACAGTTTGGGGCACCAGGACATAGTAGAACTGGAACGAGTGCAGAGGAGATCAACCAAGATTATTAGGGGAATGGGGGGACAAGAATACAATGACAGATTACAAAATTTGGGATTATTCAGTTTAGAAAAAAGACAGTTGAGGGGAGACCCTCAATGTACAATGTACAAATACCTTTTTTTTTTTTTTTTTTTTTTTATTTTTAATTTATTATACAAAAATACAAATATATAAACAAATATAGACAATACAAATAGACATATACACAAAAAAAAAGAAAAAAAAGGTTTTTTTGCAGCTGCATCCTGGGAGGGGCGGCGTTTCAAACTCAAGATTTAGAAGTAACAAGAATTTTAGATTTTTAATTTTCCATTCGAGTTAAACGTGACCATTTGTTAAATATATTGTGGGTTGAGCACTTTAGGGTATTTTCAAGGGCCAAACTTATTTTACTGAGAAGGGGGACTTCTCCCATATATCCCATTTTTCTTTCGTTCTGCAAAGATGCGTGTAATTTGAGGCCATCATAATTTCATAATGGCTATACATGTTTACTTTGTTGCAAACTTCTGTTAGGTTTAGTTTTTGTGCCGTCTTCCAGTTTGCAGCTATACATTGCCTTGCTGCAATCAGGATATACGTCATAATCCATCTCTGGGACTTTGGGAATTTATCAGTCCCTAAATGTAATAGAGCTAGCTGTGGGGAAATAACATTCTGAGCTTGTGTGACTGTGTTAATCAGGTCCCCTATCTGTGACCAAAATGAAGTTAATTTAGGGCATGACCACCACATATGAACTTGGTCTCCTTTAATACCGCATCCCCGCCAGCATAGAGAAGAAGATGTGCCTCCTTTGGACAATCTGTCTGGCGTAAGATACCATCTCATATGCATCTTTTTTATTTGTTCTAAGTGGTTTATGCATGGCGAACACTGAGCTGTCCATCTAAATGTTTTTGCCCACTGCTCATCATCCCATTCTGCATTCAGGTCCAACTCCCATTTTTTCATGTAGCTCAACTTGTCTGTTATCCCTTGTAAATTAAGAATATTATATGCAATTGATATACCCCTTACTTTTCTCTCAGAGGGCTCAAATAGTTTTTTCAGGGGGTACAGGTGAGTGTTGCTTTGCTTTTCCCCTTCTGCTAATATACTTCTTATTTGTAAATATTGAAAAAAGACCTTATTGGGCAAATCGAATTGGTCCTTAAGGGTTTCAAAAGACTTTATCGTTTTACCCTCAAAAAGGTCTGAAATAGTGTATATGCCTTTATTAGCCCACAGCTCTAGTGTCATATTAGGGCCGAGTAATTCCAATGCTCGAATAGACATCTGTCCTCTTTTTAAGCCTATGCTGCCACCTACTTCGTTCCAGGTTTTTAAAGTATATTGTAATGAGGGCATGCTAGTGGAAAACGTTAAATTCCCCAAATAGGCTGCCTCCATTACTGTTCTAAGAGATCTCCCACCAAAAATGTACTGTTCTAATCTCATCCATTTATGGTTTTCTTTCGGGTTCCAGCACTCTCTCAATGAGTCAATGGCAACAACCTTATAGTAGGTTGCAATATCTGGCATTGCCATGCCTCCTTTGTTAAGTGGAAAGTGCAAATTCGCCTTTGCTACTCGTGGGTGTTTGTTATTCCACACAAAGTTACTAAGGATTATCTGGATCTCTTTTAAGACTTTATTAGAAACTAGTGCATGGAGGCATCGGAAGACATACAGAATCTTAGGCAGAGCTGTCATCTTGCAAAACTGGATTCTTGCCACCCAAGATAAATAAATTTTGCCTAATTTATCAAAATCTGTTTTCAAGTTTGCTTTTAATTTAGTTAAATTCTTCCTTATTGTCTCATTTGTTGTTGGGCACAAAATAACCCCCAGATATTTTATGCCTTCTGGTTTCCAGGTTATGCCACAGGTATTACACAAATCCCTACATACTGTAAGTGGGACATTTATTGGGAGAGCAACCGATTTTTTAATATTCAACTTATAATATGAAATATGTGAAAATAGCTTTAGGGTCTTTAGCAAATTAGGGAGCGATTTTTCGGGGTCTTGGCATGTGATGATGACATCATCAGCGTATAAGGTGATTACATGTCTTTCTTTACCCGCTGGAATACCCACAATTTCTGAATTAGACCTCACCATTTCCGCCAGTGGTTCCATTATCAACGCAAATATTAGCGGTGATAGGGGACACCCCTGGCGGGTACCATTAGAGATGTTAAGTGGTGAAGATAAAAAACCTGAAATTAAAACCCGCGCTGAGGGGGCCGAGTAGAGAGCTAAAATTGATTTTTGAATTTGATCAGCAATGCCAAATTTGGACAGGACCTCCTTTAGGTAGCCCCAGTGCACCCTGTCAAAAGCTTTTTCAGCATCTAGTGACAGGAATGCAACCGGGGCTCCCATTGAGTTTGCTAGATGAATAAGGTCCATCATCCTCCTTGTCGCATCTTTAGTTTGTCTCCCATATACGAACCCTGTTTGATCTGTAGATACTAAGCTGGGAATTATTCTTTCCAATCTATTTGCCAGCAACTTAGCGTAAATTTTTAAATCACAGTTAATTAATGCTATTGGTCTATAATTTTCTGGGAGAAGATTAAGATTATCTTGCTTTGGTATTGCTCTAATTATTGTTTCAGCATTCATCTTTGAAATCCTGCCCTGATTTTGCCAGAAATTGAAAGTTCTTATTAAAAGCGGGTTCAGGACCTGAGCAAAATTAGAATAAAACATATTTGTCAAGCCATCCGGCCCTGGGGCAGAATTAAGTTTAAGGCCCTTTAAAACTCGGTTTAATTCCTCTTGATTAAGTGGCATTGCCAAGTATGCAGCTTGATCTTCTGATATACTTGGGAGGGAGACTGAAGAAAGGAAATGACGGATTTCGTCTATAGTTGGTTGCAGTGTATCTTTATTATCTTTTAAGTTATACAATGCTGCATAATATTTCCTAAATGCCTCCGCTACCTCCCTAGGATCTCTTATCTGCCTATTATTACTTTCTTGTATAAGATTTATTCGTTCCTTAGCTATTTTTCTCTTAATTTTTTTAGCAAGAATCCCACTTGCTCTATCTCCCAGTGAGTAATTTTGTAATTTTAATTTCCTTAATGATTTCTCATAATCTGATAGCATCCGTGCTCTCAACATGGTTCTAAGTGAGGAGAGGTTGTTACTAGTAGAAGCTGAAGGATTTGTTTTATTAGAATTTTCTAGTAAAGTTATCTGTGACAAAATTTCGCGAATTTCAATATTTTTTGCTCTTTTTTCCCTTGCTGCTACCTGCTTAAAGACTTCTTTTATATGTAATTTAAGTGACGACCATAAGGATTCATCGTTAACTTCTTTATTATCGTTAATATTAATAAACTCCTCTGTGACCTCCAAGATCAAGTTCTGTGTGTTTTCATTTTTTAGGAGAGAGTTATTTAGCCTCCAGGGAGAATTCGTAAATGCAATGGAGCTTTCCTTGATAGTTAAAAATATAGGGGCGTGATCCGTCCAAGTTATTTGACCTATCTTGGAGAGTAAGCAAGATGTTAATGCTAAATTATTCACTAGATAAAAGTCTATCCTTGAATACGAAAGGTGTCTAGTGGAAAAGAAGGTATAATCCCTTTCTTCAGCATGTTGATACCGCCACACATCATGTAGCCTCTCTTCAGTTATTATTTGTGCTAAATCTTCTCTACCACCTCTCATATTCAAAGAACAGTCCAATTCTCTGTCTGGAGGGATATTAAAATCTCCCATCATAACAATTTTCCCCTCTGCATTTTGTTCTAACAAGCTAGCCATTTTTTTAAAGAAGGTTTTTTGCCCTCTGTTTGGGGCATAAATTGTTACGAAAGTATAAGGGACATCATTTATTTTACCTAGAACTATAATGTATCTCCCCTCCTCATCAATCAGTTTCCTAGTAAGATCAAATATAACAGTATTTTTGAACATCATACACACCCCTGCTTTTTTAGAGTTAGAAGTTGCAAATATAATCGTAGGAAAGTCGCGATGATGTAGGCGGACTTCATCTTTTTTAAGTAGATGAGTTTCTTGTATCCCTATTATGTCTGCTTGAGTGTTAATTATTTCTTTCCAAAGTGAAGTGCGCTTTTGTGGAGTGTTCAACCCATTAACATTCAATGACATTATTTCAATAACCATATCTTAGTCACGTTTTAAATGCTATTAATACATTCTTATTTATTTCAGTTAAACTGCCCCTCCCAGAGCATGCCTTATCATAAATACAGAACACCACTACAACAACATATTTAATATACAAATACATTAACTGACCAGCTAACATATTAGCCGGCCTAGACTTAAACAAATCCAGTGTTTGTATACTGGATACGGGGCAAACAGTCACCAGTGAGATGAGACTCCGCCTCCTATGTAAGGTGGAAGAGTTCCGTCCCCTTGGTGGCTCCAAAATGAGGGATTAGTCTCCCTACCATTCCCCATTATTCCCTATTTTACTACGGACCACTCCTGATCTATATTACTTTTAGCTTTTTCAGTGTCCTTACATTTTAGCAAGCCCCACTTTTCCATTAAATTTTCAGCTTGCTTCACATTACTGCATGTATAGGTGGACTTATCCTTTGTCACAATTAATTTTACTGGGAAACCCCATTTATAGGCCATACCTGCATCTCTTAGGATTTTAGTTATTTCCCCGAATTCGCGCCTCTTTTTTAGGGTTATTGGTGACAAGTCCGCAAAAATCTCAATGTTCCCATAGGGTGGTGGAAACCTGGGGTTTTTACGGGTCTCCTGTATTAGAAGGTTTTTAGTTTTAAAAAAATGCATCCTTAAGATGGTATCTCTGGGGGTATCTGCTTTTAGATGTTTTGGTCTCGGAATCCTATGGATGCGATCAATTGTCACATCTAACTCTTTTGCCTCTGGTAGTATAGCCGAAATAAATTTGCCTGCATATTCCTCAAGTGCTGAGTCAGGAACAGCTTCAGGGATGCCCCTAAGGCGAACGTTGTTTCTCCTCGATCTGTCCTCTAAATCCCCTATTTTTAACTCCAAATCCGTTATCTTATGTTCTATTTCGGTATGCGAGGTCATTAAACTATTTTGAGACACTGTCACTTCCGATAGTTTAGTTTCCACCTGGTCTATCCTTTCTCCAATCGACCTTACTTCTTTTTGTAACTCCCCCATCATGTCCTGCATTCTAGATAAGAGTTTTGTTTCAAATCTGTCTAGCATACTTTGCATTACCTCTACAGTAAGTACGGCTTGGGTATTTGGGGAGGGAGAAGCGGAATGCGCCTCTCTCAAAGATGTTGCCATAATTGTCGGTTGGGAGTCAGCTTGAGGAGAGGTGGAGTCTTGGGTCGTTAGTTTTGGCTGAAAATTAAGGCGTAAGGAGTTAATCCCCTTTGGTATACTCGAAATAGGTTCACGTACCGTTGATTTATTTTGGGCACGTGTCAGTTGGTTTTTTAGTTTACAAATACCTGAACGGGCAGTACAAGGATCTCTCCAAAGATCTTTTTATACCTAGGCCTGTGACCAGGACAAGGGGACATCCCCTATGTCTAGAGGAGAGTTGATTCTACCATCGACATAGACAAAGGTTCTTTACTGTAAGAGCAGTGAGACTGTGGAACTCTCTGCCGCAGGAGGTTGTTATGGCGGACTCTATGTACATGTTCAAGAGGGGCCTGGATGCCTTTCTGGAGAGAAAAAATATCACAGGTTATGGGGATAAAACATTTATTTAATTCTTAAAGGTTGGACTTGATGGACTATGATGATGATGATGATAATAACACTGAGGTCCATAATGTGCTTATCACACTTGCTTCACAAACATGAATTACAAATAAGAAAAATACCCACTACACAATACTCTGCATTCTTTTTGGAGGAATGGAACTGAATTATAAGCAACTTGCTCTATTACATTGATGCAACTCATTGTGGAGCAAATTCTATATGAAACAAGAAAGGAAATTGATGAAATCCTTTAAAAAGAGGTTCCCTCTGACACATATTATAAACAATCTTCTTTACTAACCAATTAAATCTGAGCTTTTGCAGATAGCATTAATGAAAAAAGATGTAATTGATTATTGTAATAATGAGATGTAAGTATGAAAAAGGAGAGAAAGTAGGAGATTTCCAGACAATCTTACACCCAAATCAATACCAAAGAAAAACAGAAAAGAAAGGAGACGACAATACAGTTCAAAAATCAGCTTTTTGGAAAACAGAACATTCTATAGACAGGTCGTCTTCATGCCAGTCTTCCCATGGAAATACTGCACAGTGAGAGGAAAGACGTGGTTTGCTTATTCCAAAACAAATACAAAAGAATCAAAGTGATATGCTTCCTATGCCACAATAATTAAATATTGGTGCAGGAAAGCTAGGCGCAGAAGTGAAAACTCGTATGAAGAAGAGCAAAGGGAAATAGCCGATGTTGTATTTAGGACTAGACCAGACTAGACTTTTAGCAAAGGGTATAAAATTTTCAAAAGTTGTGATTTCTATTCGTTTAACACCCTATCAGATGTAAGCAGATTTGTAAGGAATGTCACAATTAGAAAACATTTTAGTGGTGGTGACAACAATTTATTTTGTGGTGACAACAATTGGTGGTTGTCAAGCGTATCCCTGCAAACCATGTCTCGGATCACAGGCACACCCGTGCCCCTCTCCTTGGCGGCGCCCTCTCAGGCCCTCACATCTCCACGCTTACGCCGGCTCTCGAAGATTTACAGGGCCAGTGCACCGCTGATTGGCGCTGGCCACTTCCGGGTTCTTATTTAAACCGGCTGTTCCCATCAAACCACGCTGGATCTTTGAGCTACCAGCCTTAGAGAAAGCTTTCCTTTGCTGTTCCTGTTTCTCAGTTTATCTCCCATTGTGACCCCGGACCTGACCCTGCTTCCAGGAGAGTGGAACTGGGTGTGGAACTGAACTGCATACTCTCCAACAGACTTGTCGCAGGTTCAGTAGTGCAATCTCAGTTGAGGAGGCTCGTGCGGGTTTTTCAAACACTGCCTGGAATTCCGTCAGGAAAGCTGTGTGCATAGCCATGACAGGATAGCCTCTGTTGCAAAGGGGAGTAGCCCAGGCCAGGGCCTTCCTGGAGAGGAGGCTGACAATGAATGCCAGCTTGGACCGCTCAGTGACAAACTGAGACAGCATAAGTTCTTTGTACAAGGAGCACTGGGTAATAAAGCCCCTGCACAGCTTGGGGTCCCCATCATACTTGTCAGGCATAGACCGTCTTAGCCTTGGTTTAGCGGCAGGAAGACAAGCCGGGGTAGCAGGAGAAGTCGCAGGATTAATTGCAGAAGTGGTTGCAGGAGTGACAAGCAACTGTTGCAGCATAGCGGTGTCCTGGCTGTTCTCCATTCAAGCAATCTGCTGGGATTGCTGGACCACAACGGTGGTAAGATCAGCCAGTTTACGAAGCGGCACCTTGGCGGGGTCCATGGACGGCTCTTACTGTCAAGGCTTGGGTCAGTGAACCCCTTGGACCAGGGCGAACGATGACACAAGCCGACACCTGGGACCAGAATCTAAGTGGCAACCGGTCTTCACCACCGCAAAGCAGGATGGTTATGCTGCGGCGTGGTGCCACCAGGTCGTTCCACAGGCGCAATTTGTCCGCGGTGGCAGCCAAGGTCGAAGTACCAATTCTGTGTGCAGTCTTCCACTCAGTCAGGAACAGAAAGATAGTCAGGGCTGGCGGCAGAGATGCAGAGTCTGGAACGGAACAGGAGGTCAAGGCTAACGGGAGGTTAACGGGAGATAAACGCAGGAACAGGAACAGTAATTGAAAGCTTTCTCTAAGGCTGGTAGGTCAAATATCTGGCAGAGGTTGATGGGAGCAGCCGGTTTAAGTAGGAACCTGGAAGTGGCCAGAACCAATTAGCAAAGCGCTGGTCCTTTAAACCTTCAAGAGCCGACGCGTTCAACCAAGGGTACAGAAGCGTGGAGAGGTAAGTGAGGTTTTTACCCAAATGGTTCATTGTCTTTGGTATTAAATTATTTTTTAAAAATTGTGGAAAAAGATTTGGTTAAATTGCATAGAACATCAACTGGTTGTGATAACAATGAAAGAGCAGCATTGAGGCAACATAAGGAGGACTGGGACCTTGTTATTAGGTCAGCTCATAAGGGGGGGAGAGGTTGTTGTTCTCAATGCCACTCTTTATAAATCCCTTAATGAAAGAATATTGGGGCACAAACATACTTACCACACATAAGTTAAAAATGCTACCATAGGCTGTCAAAATAAATTATGTAAGCTATTGAATGAAGGTGTACTAATGACAGTGTTATCCTCACAGCTTGGGGATTATTTGTATGTCTATGATTCAGTCAGGCCATCTTCCACTCACTTCCTAAAATTCACAAGGAAGTTTTTCCTCACTCACTTGGTGAGTCTCGGTGAAAGGTTCGTTGAATGGCCCGATCATTATCTACAACACTTGACTAGGGTTACCCCCACATTTTTACAAGATACTAAACATATTTTACAAATTCTGGGGGATCTTTAATGGCAAGAAAAATATAAGAAGGCTACATGTGATTTATTCCAGGAATCAGCATAATTCATATACAAATGGGTCCTTAAAATATAAACTAATATGTAATTAGTTGTTATTTAAGATTTTGATCCCCCTAGCAGAAATATGCTCTTGACATAGACTGTAATGAAGAATTAAAATGCTACTGGCCCTTTAATTAGTCCGTTAATTTCCTCCGCACAGTCCGTTGCGGAGCGGACACAGGACAGAAGATGGCCGCTGGTCAGCTGCCTGGGCAGATCATGTGATCACCACTTTGTTTGGCTGTAGTCTGTTGGTTGCAGTGCATCCAGTATGATCTGTTTTCTGGCAGTTACACATCATTACCATACCTCCCAACCATCCCGCTGCCCGGGAGGTTAAGAGATTCTCACGCTTTGTTCTGCATTGTCCCGGTCCAAGAGACTGAGTCCCGTCTCCTGGTCCGGGGACACAGTGGCTGCAGAGACAGAGGAGGCAGCGCGGAGGCTGTGAAGTCTGAGCCTCAGCTCCCAGCAGAGCAGAGCACGGCCCCTCCTTCCCCGGGCCGCCCCTCCCCCTGTGTGAGCTGCCGCGGGATGTGTGAGGAGGAATTAACAGGAGGCAGGGGGGGGGGGGGGTGTCACCTGGAGATCCTGAGCTCCCAGCACAGCACCGCAGAGCACAGCACGGCCCCTCCTCCTCCCCTGTGTGAGCTGCCGTGATGTGTGAGGAGGAATCATCATGGGGGGGGGGGGGGGTTGTCACCAGGAGTGACCCTGCTGTGTGACCCGGCCATGGACCCTGGAGACCCTCTGCTCCTTCTCCTGAAGCTGTGGAGGTGCAGGGGGCAGCACAGAGGAGAAATAGCAGTACCTTGTATGATGTGCTTACCCCCCTCAGGAGCTGCAGACGTCCATAAGAAGCATCTCTACAGCAGGGATGAGGTAGGACACAGCCTGACCCTCACATCATACACAGGTACAGGTCAGCGTGTGACAGGAGACATCTATCAGGACTTGTATGGCAGCTTTGTGACGAACAAGCCCTGAAATAATCGCAATGTCACCGAGCTCTAACACCCATGATCGAAGCCGACTCTGATCGCGGGTGTTAACCCCTTACACGTATGACCGCGGCGTGTAAGGGTGTTTCCGCTATGGATCGGATCCCCCGTGCGCTTACCGGGGGATCCGATCCACTTCTGGGCAGCTCCGAGGACTGCCATGTGCTCCGGAGCTGCCTGATCTCCGAGGCAGTCAGATCCCTTCCGGGTCTGACCGTGAACTGTCTGCGCATGCGTCTGCATGCGCAGACAGTTTACACTGCTCTACAATAAAATAGTATTGTAGAGCAGTGTATCAGAGTATCGCTGGTTCAAGTATGGAAAAGTAAAAAACATGTAAAAACATTAAACACTACACATTAGAATAAATAAAAAATAAATGCATAAAAATATAAGCCTCTAAAATGTCACTTTCCCATAAAAACGCTTAATAAAGTATAAAACACACAAAAAACCCCACATATTTGCTATTGCCGCGTCTGTAACAATCTGTATAATAAAACAGAATCATTACTGGACCTGCACGGTAAACGCCAGGGAAAAAAAACGCAAAAACTTTCCGAAAAAAGATCATTTTTAACCCCTTACCGACATGTGACGTATTAGTATGGCCGGGTCCCGGTGCAAGGAGAGGGCTCGCGGGCCGAGCCCTCTCCATAGCCGGAAATACTTTGCTGCATATTGCAGCAAAGTCTTACCGGTAACACCCACGATCGGTGCCGGCTCCGACCGCGGGTGTTTTCCTGCTGATCACCACTGGCAAAGCTGCCGGCGGCTTCAAAAAGATGGCGGCGCCCATGCCGAGGATCGACGCTCCCCGTGACGTCAAGAAGACCCCAAGCTACTTCGGGTTAACTCATGCCTGTATGAGTAGTAAAATCCCCATATACTGCTATACTGTAATATGGCAGTATATGATAGGATCGTACAGACACCCTAGGGTTAAAGTACCCTAGGGAGTCTGAAAAATAGTAAAAATAAAAAAAAAGTTAAAAAAAAAGAATTATAATAAAAAAACCTAAAAACTCAAATCACTCCCTTTCCCTAGAACTGATATTAATATAAATAAACAGTAAAAATCATAAACACATTAGGTATCGTTGCGTCCAAAAATGCCCAATCTCTCAAAATAAAATAACGTTTTTTCACTGCGTTTAACCCCGTAACAGAAAATCGCGCCCAAAGTCGCAAAATGGCACTTTTTTGCCATTTTAAAAAAAATCTAAAATTCTATAAAAAGTGATCAAAAGGTCGCACAGTCCTAAAAATGATAACATTGCAAACGTCATCAAAATCCGCAAAAAACGACACCTCCCAAAGCTCCGTACACCAAAGTATAAAAAAGTTATTAGCCCCAGAATTTGGCAAAATCCCCCAAAAATTTTTATACAGGAAGTTTTAATTTTTTTAAATGTATGAAAACATTATAAAACCTATACAAATTTGTTATCCCCGTAATCGTACCGACCCAAAGAATAAAGTAGACATGTCATTTGGGGCGTAGAGAGAAATCTGTAAAATCCAAGCCCACAAGAATACGGCACAAATGCAGTTTTTTTTTACCAATTTCACTGCATTTGAAATTTTTTTCCTGCTTCCCACTACACGGCACGGAATATTTAATACCGTCTCTATGAAGTGTAATTTGTTACGCAGAAAATAAGCCGTCACACAGCTCTGTACATGAAAAAATAAAAAAGTTACAGATTTTTGAATGTGGGGAGTGAAAAATCGAAAACGCAAAAACGAAAAAGGGCTGCGACGGGAAGGGGTTAATTAATACCTTAAAAAAAAATGCCCTAAAGAGTGATAAAAAAACTCTTCTCGCAAAAAATAAGCCCCTAACCAGATTTGTCAGCCGAAAAATAAAAAAGTTATGCATATGAAAAGATGGTGACGCTAAAATGTACACGATTTTCTCCAAATTAGTTTTTATTCAGTAAAATTGAATAAAATACACAAAACACCCACATATTGAAGCTCCAAAGTTATAACCACGTAGTGACACGGGGCAGATCTGAAAAAACGGCCGCGTGAGGAAAGTGAAAAGTAGCTTCTGCAGCTGAGGGTGTATGAATGGGGCTCACGGGGTGAACCCTCTACATACAGACATGGGGTTTGTTGCATATTGCAGCAATCACCCATCACTAACAGCTGTGATCATAGAAGTTAACCGCTTGATTGGTGCCTGTAGTTACAAAAAATTATAAATAAAAAAAATTCAAATCACCCCTTTTCCCTAAAACTGATATAAAACGAAATAAACAGTAAAAATCACAAACATTTTAGGTATCACCGTGTCTGAAATCTATCAAAATATAATAACGGTTATTCCCAGAGTTTAAACCCAAAAAATAACGGAAAATAGCGCCCAATGTGAAAAATTACACTTTTTTTGCCATTTTGCAAAATATAAAACATGTAAAAAAATTTTTTAAAAGGTCTTACTGTCCTAAAAATGGTAACATTGAAAATGTCATCTGATCTCTCAAAAAAAATGACACCAAACACAGCTCCGTACACTGAAGTATGAAAAAGTTATTAGCATCAGATGGTTTTTTGCAGAGGAGGTTTTAACTTTTGTAAAAGTATAAAAACATTATAAAACCTATAATTTTTGTATCCTTGGGGACAGAAGGAGGAGACTGGGGACAGGAGGAGGCGGGGGAACAAGGAGGAGGAGGATGCTGGAGGACAGGAGGCCACAGAAGGAGGATAGAGGACAGGAGGCGACAGAAGGAGGATAGAGAACAGGAGGCCACAGAAGGAGGATAGAGGACAGGAGGCCACAGAAGGAGGATAGAGGACCGGAGGTCACAGAATGAGGCTGGAAGACAGGAGGCCACAGGAGCCCGGGGAACAGGAGGACCCAAAATAAGGCTGGAGGACAGGAGGAGGATGGAGGACAGGGGATCACAGGAGAAGGCTGGAGGACAGGAGGCTACGGGTGGAGGCCGGAGGACAGGAGGATGGAGGGCAGGAGGCTACGGGATGAGGCTGGAGGACAGGAGGTTACAAGAGGAGTATGGAGGACAGGAGGAGGATGGAGGACAGGAGACTACAGGAGGAGGCTGGAGGACAGGAGGAGCATGGAGGACAGGAGACTACAGGAGGAGCATGGAGGACAGGAGACTACAGGAGGAGGATAGAGGACAGGAGACTACAGGAGGAGGATAGAGGACAGGAGGCTACAGGAGGAGGCTAGAGGACAGGAGGCTACAGGAGGAGGCTGGAGGACAGGAGGCTACAGGAGGAGGCTGGAGGACAGGAGGCTACTGGAGGAGGCTGGAGGACAGGAGGAGGATGGAGGACAGGAGACTACAGGAGGAGGCTGGAGGACAGGAGGCGGATGGAGAAGGCTGGAGGACAGGAGGCGGATGGAGGAGGCTGGAGGACAGGAGGCTACAGGAGGAGGCTGGAGGACAGGAGGCTACAGGAGGAGGCTGGAGGACAGGAGGCTACAGGAGGAGGCTGGAGGACAGGAGACTACAGGAGGAGGATGGAGGACAGGAGACTACAGGAGGATGGAGGACAGGAGACTACAGGAAGAGGCTGGAGGACAGGAGAGGACAGGAGGATGGAGGACAGGAGACTACAGGAGGAGGCTGGAGGACAGGAGACTACAGGAAGAGGGTGGAGGAGGATGGAGGACAGGAGGAGGATGGAGGACAGGAGGCTACAGGAGGAGGCTAACACCATGTGAGGAGGGGTGGGGGTAGGAGTACAGATAGTATTATGTTTAAGTTTGGGGAGAAAAATAAAAGCTGAAAACCAAATGTAAAGGCAGAATAAAATTAAAGAGGGGTCTTATATGTTTTACATGTTGCAGAGTTGCATTAGGGTATATTATATTGGTCCACAGGAAGGGGGGCAAATTAAGGGGCGTTGTACCATGTGGGGACCATCAAGTTCGATATTATGTTATGCCTGTGGGTGGGACATTGGGCGTGGCTTAGAAAAAGGGGGATGGGCTTGGTGTCCAACTTTCCCTTGCCCAAAAGTTGGGAGGTATGTCATTACTATGGTAACACAACAAGAAAACCTGCTAGATCATCACTGCGAGCAGAGCATAAGAGGGAGGAGGAGTTACTGAGAACTAAAGGATCTTGGGACTTGTAGTTTGCAGTGTCAGCCATCTTGGTGATAACTCCGCCTACTTGAGAGACGCTATAAAATTTTGTGAATCATAAAATCAAACTATTTAAGCATTTTGTGACGAATGACATTAAGTTTTGTTACATTCATTTATTTATAGCATGATGGTTTTTTTTGCATAGACACGTGGATAAATACAGTATATATAGTGCAGCACTCAAAGAGTTTAATTACTGGCTACTACCTTTTTATTGCAAAACAACCTCTTCCGATTTGATGGCAGATATTATTGGAGGGGACCAAGTTTCCTCCCACCTTTGCGAATATATACATGTCCCAATGCGAGAAGGTGGTTATTTTTTCACTTGCAAACCCACATCGGGAGTGTATAGTCTGGTTTGGACGTTATATAGACAACCTGCTGTGGGTTTGGAACGATACAGAAACTGCCTTTGAAGAATTTGTAAACTATCTTAACCCCTAGGCGCACCAGGACGTTATAGTACGTCCCTGCGGCTAGATACTTAGCGCATCGGTACGTGCTATAAAATCCTGCTTCTGGCACCGGCTCAAGAACGGAGTTGGCACCAGTAGCACTGGCTGTCAGCTGTCTATCACAGCTGAAACCGCACGCTAACACCTGCGATCTGAGCCGACTCCGTTCGCGGGTGGTAACCCCTTTCACGCAGCGGTCAAGCATGACCGCGGCGTGTAAGGGTGTTCCCGCTATGGATAGGATCCCCGGTGACGCTTACCGGGGGACCCGACCCCCTTCTGGGCAGCCCTGAGGACTGCCGAATCTTCTGCGCAGTCAGACCCCTTCCGGTTCTGACTGTAAACTGTATGCGCATGCGCCTGCATGCTCAGACAGTTTACACTGCTCTACAATAAATTAGTATTGTAGAGCAGTGTATTGACCTTGAACCAGTGATCAGAGCTGGTTCAAGTTCAAGTACGGAAAAGTAAAAACATGTAAAAACACTAAAGTTTACACATTAGAATAAATAAAAAATAAATACATAAAAATTTAAGCCCCTAAAATGTCACTTTCCCATAAAAATACTTAATAAAGTATAAAAAGCACAAAAAAACACATATTTGGTATTGCCGCGTCCGTAACAAAAAAAGATAATTTTTAATTAATACCTTTAAAAAAAATACTATAAAAAGTGATAAAAAATGTTCCGCAAAAAAGGAGCCCCTAACCAGATTTGTCTGCCGAAAAATAAAAAAAGTTATGCATATGAAAAGATGGTGATGCTAAAATGAACAAGATTTTCTCCAAATTAGTTTTTATTCAGTACAATTGAATAAAATACACAAAACCATGAAACCAAAAAAGAAAGTGGGAAATCTCTACTTGGTAGGTCATTTTTTGAAACTTATACAAGAGGGGGCTAATAAGCCCTAAGGCACCATAACCAAGGAGTAAAAATTAACTTTTATTAGTATTTATTTGATAAATGATGAACAGAAAATGATTTAAAAACACAGGGTTGCATCCACATCACGTGTACCAATATCTATGTGTACCTATATTAGCCCCACTAATATATATGTGACAATTCACAACATCCAGTCTGGCTGATCCGGACAATTAGCACTAGGATATTGGTACACGTGATGTGGATGCAACCCTGTGTTTTTAAATCATTTTCTGTTCATCATTTATTAAATAAATACTAATGAAAGTAAAATTTAACTCCTTGGTTATGCTAAAATTAACAAATTACTTTTTATTCAGTAAAAATGGGAAAAAAATAAAAAAAATCTATATAAATGAGGTCTTTTCATAATCGTGGCGACACATAGAATAAAAATAATATACCATATACACTCACCGGCCACTTTATTAGGTACACCTGTCCAACTGCTCGTTAACACTTAATTTCTAATCAGCCAATCACATGGCGGCAACTCATTGCATTTAGGCATGTAGACATGGTCAAGACAATCTCCTGCAGTTCAAATCGAGCATCAGTATGGGGAAGAAAGGTGATTTGAGTGCCTTTGGACGTGGCATGGTTGTTGGTGCCAGAAGGGCTGGTCTGAGTATTTCAGAAACTGCTGATCTACTGTGATTTTAACGCACAACCATCTCTAGGGTTTACAGAGAATGGTCCGAAAAAGAAAAAACACCCAGTGAGCGGCAGTTCTGTGGGCGGAAATGTTGATGCCAGAGGTCAGAGGAGAATGGGCAGACTGGTTCGAGCTGATAGAAAGGCAACAATGACTCAAATCGCCACCTGTTACAACCAAGGTAGGCAGAAGAGCATCTCTGAACTCACAGTACGTCGAACTATGAGGGAGATGGGCTACAGCAGCAGAAGACCACACCGGGTGCCACTCCTTTCAGCTAAGAACAGGAAACTGAGGCTACAATTTGCACAAGCTCATCGAAATTGGATAGTAGAAGATTGGAAAAACGTTGCCTGGTCTGATGAGTCTCGATTTCTGCTGCGACATCCGGATGGTAGGGTCAGAATTTGGCGTCAACAACATGAAAGCATGGATCCATCCTGCCTTGTATCAACGGTTCAGGCTGGTGGTGGTGGTGTCATGGTGTGGGGAATATTTTCTTGGCACTCTTTGGGCCCCTTGGTACCAATTGAGCATCGTTGCAACGCCACAGCCTAGCTGAGTATTGTTACTGACCATGTCCATCCCTTTATGACCACAATGTACCCAACATCTGATGGCTACTTACAGCAGGATAATGTGCCATATCATAAAGCTGGAATCATCTCAGACTGGTTTCTTGAACATGACAATGAGTTCACTGTACTCAAATGGCCTCCACAGTCACCAGATCTCAATCCAATAGAGCATCTTTGGGATGTGGTGGAACGGGAGATTCGCATCATGGATGTGCAGCCGACAAATCTGCGGCAACTGTGTGATGCCATCATGTCAATATGGACCAAAATCTCTGAGGAATGCTTCCAGCACCTTGTTGAATCTATGCCATGAAGAATTGAGGCAGTTCTGTAGGCAAAAGGGGGTCCAACCCGTTACTAGCATGGTGTACCTAATTAAGTGGCCGGTGAGTGTATACTCGTGTATAAGCAGAGTTTTTCAGCAAAAAAATGTGCTGAAAAACGTCCCCTTGGCTTATACAGGAGTCAATACTTAAGTCAATGGGCTTAAAAAATAATAAACTTATATACAGTACTCACCCTGCGGTGGCCCTGATGTGCAGCGCTGCTCCCCCGATGTCCGCGCGGCTTGTCTTCTGGCTTCCCGGCTCGTCTTCTGTCTTCTGTAAGATCGTGCTGGGTGCCGCCATTGTTCTCTCCCGGGTGGCGCCTAGTATGGCGTCAGCAGCGGTGCTTCATACTATGCACCTGCTGCCCGGGAGAGAACGATGGCGGCACCCTGCACGATGTGACAGAAGAGGAGCCGGGAAGCCAGAAGACGAGCCACACGGACATCGGGGAGCAGCACTGCACATTGGGGCCACTGGAGGGTGAGCATAAGTTTTTTTTTTTTAATTCTGGGCAGGCTGTATACTACTGGGGGCAGGCTATATACTACTGGGGGCAGGCTGTATACTACTGGGGGCAGGCTGTATACTACTGGGGGCAGGCTGTATACTACTGGGGGCAAGCTGTATACTAATGGGGGCAAGCTGTATACTACTCGGGGCAAGCTGTATACTACTGGGGGAAAGCTGGGCTGGCTGTATACTGCAGGGGGCAGGCTGTATATTATAGGGGGCTAGCTGTCTATATACTGGGGGGGGGTCTGTGACCAATGCATTTCCCACCCTCGGCTTATACTCGAGTCAATAGGTTTTCCCAGATTTTGGTGGTAAAATTGGGGGTCTCGGCTTATACTCGGGTCGGCTTATACTCGAGTATATACGGTACTATCTTATGGTATGGTTAACGGCCAAAATTTACAAAAAAAAAAACATAAAAATTTTAATTTCCTCCACCAACAAAGAGTTAATAAAATCTCACCTATTATCTATATATGCCACCAAATTACGTACCAGAAAAGTGCATCTCATGTGGCAAAAGAAATAAGCCCATATAGGTCCACATTAAAAAAAGAAAAAAATTATAGCCTGTACAATGTGACAATGCAAATCTGCTCTGGATTACGCCTCCTTTTATTCTATGCCCCGCCGTGTGCCCATACAGCAGGTTACCACCACATATGGAATATCAGTGTACTCAGGAGAAATTGGGTATCAAACTTTGTGGAACCTTTTTTCATTTAATCCATTGCAAATGTTTAATTTTCCACCCAAAATGAGTGTATTGTGAAAAAATCTTACAATTTGTAGACTGCACCTCCATTTTGTTTTAACCCCTATAAAACACCTATAAAACACACTTTTTAAAAGTTCTTTTTCATACGTTGAGGGGTGTAGTTTCCATAATGGGGTAATTTACGAGTCTAGCTATTATTTAGGCCTTTCAGTGTCAATTAGGAGTTGGGCAGGTCCATCTAAATACGGGTTTTGGTGATTTTACAAAAAATTTGAAAAATGATACCTAAATTTGGAGCCTCATAACATTCTAGTAAAATATGTGGAATCTTAAAAAATTAATGAATTTATTTGGGTGCTATGACTATCTGCATCAAAAGTAGAGAATTTAAAACGTCCAAAATAAAGACATTTTTGCCAAATTTAGTTTTTTTTTTCATAACTAAACACAAAAGATATCATTCAAAAAAGGGGCCGCGTCCTAAAGGCCAAAATAGACTGAGTCCCGTAGGGGTTAATACAAACATCATGAACTTGAGGTTCACACTTGTTCTAGCATTTCCTTTTTGGATGTGGTACCTCTTATTTTTCTGCCTACCTTAGCATGCCCCCAATAGTGCTAACTTTCACTTGTCTCATTCTTGTGTCCTCTTTCCCTGTTCACACATATCATTGCTTACCTTTAACTCTCTAAATGCTAGGGGTCTAAATGTCTCTCAAAGAAAGCAATCAGATTCTATATCATATGCAAAAATTGCGAGCAGATTTTTTTTTCTTGCAGTAGCTTCACTTCTGCACCGACCATGTTCCAAACATCTGAAACAGATACTACACCTCTGTATTCAATGGTACAAATTCACAAGCCAAGTACAAATGTGTCTCTATTGTGGTTCACAAGCCTTAGCCTCCTTATATCCTAAAAGAGACCAGATACAAGCAGTCCCCGGGTTACGTACAAGATGGGTTCTGTAGGTTTGTTCTTAAGTTGAATTTGTATGTAAGTCGGTACAGTATATTTTATAATTGTAACGCCAACCTAAATTCTTTTAGTGACAATAGGATTTTAAAAATATTCTACTGTCACGAGAACCAGGATTAACAAAAAAGCAGAAACCTCTGATAGACTACAAAAAACAGCTATAAAAGCTAAGGCTAAACTACAGTAAATTACAAACCGCCAGAGATCCGTTTGTAAATATGGGTTGTCTTTAAGTCGGGTGTCCTTAAGTATGGGACCCCCTTTACATGCTTGTTGTAGGATTATTGCAGGAGGGGGGCTATAATCCCTGTAAGATTGCTCAGCTAAAAATACGGGTACTGTCTAGCACCCTCACAGATATGTTCTCTACAGCGTGACTCATAACTGGAGATGTCATAATTGGTCAGATCCTAAGGGTTGGGATTTTACCTACTACTCCCAAGTTGACCAATCGTATAGTCATATAGAAATGTTTTTTTGTAAGTCACCATGCTCTTTCGCATAGAACTGAGGCTTCTATTACACCTACACCTTGGTCTGGACATGAACCAATCTCTCTCGGTTGATATTTCTGACCCTTTTGCCGCCCCAATTACAATCTGCTCAGGGATTCAGTTTGCTTAGCAGAGAGCAGAGGTCTGTTACCAGATAATCTCTATTCATTCTTATGGACTTGCACCTCTGTGAAAGAAACAAGCTTTTTTTAGTCTAATAAGTGTGGCAGACCATTAGCTAAATTCATTTATGCTCAGTTGGCCACCACGTACATTCCTCACACAGATAACAATCACAAAGGACCCTTCTGCTATATCTGACACATTTTAGAGATTACTAGTCTATTGTGAACTTTATAATCCTAGGTGATATTCCCACACGATTCTTAAATATACTCAGGATAACAAAATAACATATTCTCTAGGTCGCTGCTATTAACAAAAATAAAGAATTTCACAGACATTCTGGTGTTTACAATTTTGGTTGTCCCTGGATCCGACCGTAAATCTAATGACTTAGGCCCCTTCCATTTTTCACATTTTTGATCAGTGTTCAATCAATTTTTAGTTAGAGGTTGTTCAGTGTCTCAGTTTTTCACGTGCGTGTTCAATGCATTTTCAGTGCAATTTCAATGCGTTTTTCACGCGCAGATATCGCGCAATTGATGCGTGAAAAACGGATTGCATTTGCATTTGTCTCAGAGTCTAATGCGTTTTTGATGCGTCTCCATAGACTTGTATGTTGTGTTTTTCACGCGCATGACTATCAAAAAGTAGAGCATGCCGAGACTGAAAAGCATGTTAAAAAAATTGCACGTGTGAAAAAAAAAGGCAAGTCTGAAAAAGCCCATGGATTACATATGGGTCAGAGGGCAATTCGAGTTCTGTGCGTCAAAAGCACGCGCAGAACACATGTGTGAAAAACGCAAGTGTAGAAGGGCCTTAGGGTTGGGGACACCATCTTGGATTTCTGTGTGACGGCTGTGCCGAGTCCCTCTCTCTTTGCACTCTAGCCTCAACTCCCTGCAGGCAAGGACGGAGGACTCACTGATGGACACTGATACACAGACAATCAGTTCATGCCGGCAGCAGCATGAGAAGAACTACAGGCTTCAGGCAGCTACCGTAAGTTGTTTATGTGGGGAGGCACAGTAGGAAGTCACAGGAGATCTAGTGTGTTGTGAAATAGCAGAGATGTAAGAGAGGTGACATTGGGGCAGATTTATCAAGCTGTCTGAAAGTCAGCATATTTTTAGTTGCCCATGGCAACCAATCACAGCTCCCCTCTAAACTATTCATGAGAACTGTTAAAATGAAAGCAGAGCTGTAATTCGTTGCTATGGGCAACTAAGAATATTCTGACAGCTTGATAAATCTGCCCCATTGTGTGTTATAGGCATCTAAGGCATCTCATCTCTCTTTCTGTGTCACCTACTAGTATAATGTTCAGAAGCTACATGAAAGTATATAAACCTGAACTCTGATAATCTAACCACATCTAGCTCACAGAACTGGATGGATCATAATGTGTAGGTAGCGATTAGACAAAAAGGTCCAAAGAAATACACAGGTAGGTACGTACGCGCTGCCCCTACAGCTAAAATGTAATATGGAGGTGAACTCCGAAGGAATATAAAGAATTTTTCTTATATAATAGGTTTATTTTTTCAATGGCGGACGACGCGTTTCAAGGACGTATTGTCCTCTTCATCAGGTCCATAAGCATATAACACTAAAAAACATCGAACAAGATAGAGGGTAGGGGGGGGGGGGGTAATACAAATAGATAGAAATATAAGTATGTTAAAAATTCAAAGGTATATATAGATAAAATAGATGTGCAGAAAATTAAGAATATGTACAGAATTTCTTAAATTACATAAAATTCAGCAAAATGCATGATAATAATAATAATACACAAATGGTAAAGTACATGGTGATGATACTAGACAAATCAGGAAGGTGTGACTGTCATAAATGAGAAGAGGTAGAGTGTTTTAGGTATAGACAACGAGGCTTACCTGGATATAATGCTTTGGGGTATAACAGAGGGGAGTACTGTATGAAAAGTATTGCAATCCTGCTAAGGGGGGCTAAGTAAAAATAAGGGGTTAAAACATACCTGCGGAGTGCTGGAGCAGGATATAGGGGCAGCGCCACTGGTTACTATCCGGATGAATAACTGTAGGTGGTGAAGGATGATAGGGCTAAATGGGGGTGTGGAAAAAGGGATAGGGGGATGGGGGTCATGTGGAGCGGTACTCACAGTGGTCCGGCGGGAGGTGCGCGCTGCTCGCTGTAATCCAATGGCATTGTGGGGAACACGGAGGGTTTCTTAAAAAGGCGCCCGAAACTGGCGCATGCGCGGAGCGGAGCGCCCGATTTTTGGCGCATGCGCAGTACTAATTGTGGAGTGGAGCCTGAATAGATAGCGGTGGGTGGAGGGCGGGGAACGGGGAGGTGTAGGTAGGTAGGGGGATAGATATGGGTATGGTATATGGACAGGGAATGGGGGGGCTGTGGTAAAGTAAATGGGTGGGAGGTACACAGGGAGGGGCAAATGCTATGTATGTATTATGGCTGATGTTTAGATAGTGAGAAATAATTATAACAGCAACAAACATGTTGTTGGAAAATACATTGGTTGGAAAGTAGATTAGTTATGGACAGTAGTAATATTAAAAATTCATGTTAAAACAACATAATACTGTGATGGAAGTTAGTTAAAAGCAATAACAAAAGGGAAACACGTGGAAGAATATAAATATAGACCGACAAAATAGATGAATAGATACATGAAAGGGACACATATATTGGGCTATGATGGCCGTGAGATGTACATAAGCACAAATCATGGGTCAGTCTCTGGGTCCATTACGTAGATGCAGGAATCCTTGGTGTAGATGATAAGCTTTCCTGGAGGGAGTCGTCTTCAAACGCGTTCCAGAGATTCGTTGAGACCGTTGGGGGACAGGGTGTTCAGCTTGAAAATCCAGAAGTTTTCGCGTTTAATCAACTGATCCAATCTGTTCGGATGATTCTTCGGGATTCTCTCGATGGGGATCAGAGACAGGCTACAGAAGTCCCTATCGTGGTGAGTGAGACAGTGTCTAGAAACACTATGAAGTAAAAAGCCTGCCTTGGCCTTGCTGCGGTGGGTATTCATGCGTTCCCTGAGTGTTTGGGATGTCCTGCCCACATACTGTAGGGTGCAGGAGCATTCTAAGAGATATATGACAAAATCGGAATTGCAATTGATGAATGAGTTGATAGGGAAGGTTTCTTTAGTGGTATTGGATGTGAAGGTGGTGGATCTGTGTATAAGGATATCGCAGGTTTTACATTTTGATCCCCCACACTTGAAGGCCCCTTTTAGTTCGGGGAAAAGGCTGGTTGTGGTTTTGGTGGAAGACTTCTTACGGAGTTTAGAGGGTGCTAGAAGGTTTTTTAGCGGGGGCGCTCTTCTGAATGTGATTTGAGGCTTGGCAGGGAGGGTATTGGTGATGTGGGGGTCCTTCCGTAGGATATGCCAATGTTCAGTAAGGATTTCTCTAATAATCTTATGGTCAGTGGTATACTTGGTGATGAAGTTGGCACTCCTGTTTTTGTGGGTGGTTTCAGTGTGTCGGGAGGGCAATAGACACTCATTCTGTGTCAGAGCAAGAGTTTTTGTATATGCATCTTTGAGGACTTTTGGTGCATAGCCCTTTTGTGCAAAACGGTCCCTGAGGAGTTTGGACTGGGTTCTAAATGTGCTGGTATCTGTGCAATTTCTTCTTACGCGTTTGTATTGGCTGTAAGGTATGTTTAGAAGCCATTTTTTATAGTGTGAGCTTGTGAAGTCTAGGAAGCTGTTGACATCTACTTTTTTGAAGAAGGTCTCAGTGGTCAGACCAGAGTATAGTTGGTTAACAGATATTAGAAGGTCCAGGTATTCGATTTGAGTTGGGGAGATGTTAGCTGTGAGTTGGATACCCCAGTGGTTTGTATTAATTTGTTCTGTGAATAGGAGCGCTTCGGTTTCGGTGCCTTCCCAGATGATAAAAAGATCATCTATATATCTTTTGAAGTATTTTAGTCTATGGGAGAAATATGGATTTTCTGTGAGGTGGTTTCTCTCGAAGGCCCCCATGAAGATATTCGCGTAACTGGGAGCAAATCTGGTACCCATGACTGTCCCCTTAATTTGTTTATATATATTGGATCCAAACGAAAAGGTGTTATGGTCAAGGATGAATCGGATGCTGTTTAAAATGAATTCAGTTTGTTCAGGTGGCATTAGGATGTCTGCTGAGAGGGTCTCTCGGATGGCCTGAATTCCTAGATCGTGTGAAATGTTGGTATACAATCACACCTTCCTGATTTGTCTAGTATCATCACCATGTACTTTACCATTTGTGTATTATTATTATCATGCATTTTGCTGAATTTTATGTAATTTAAGAAATTCTGTACATATTCTTAATTTTCTGCACATCTATTTTATCTATATATACCTTTGAATTTTTAACATACTTATATTTCTATCTATTTGTATTACCCCCCCCCCCCCTACCCTCTATCTTGTTCGATGTTTTTTAGTGTTATATGCTTATGGACCTGATGAAGAGGACAATACGTCCTTGAAACGCGTCGTCCGCCATTGAAAAAATAAACCTATTATATAAGAAAAATTCTTTATATTCCTTCGGAGTTCACCTCCATATTACATTTTAGCTGTAGGGGCAGCGCGTACGTACCTACCTGTGTATTTCTTTGGACCTTTTTGTCTAATCGCTACCTACCTATTTGACCGCAGACACTCCTGCGTGCCACAGGGTCCGCAGCAGCCCCCCACATCTTCTCTCTACCCTTCCCTCCATATCTCACCTTTACTATCCTACCACTATATACCCTCAAAACTACTACCCTCCCCCCCTAAGGCGCCACGTGCCCCCACAATACTGGATCATAATGTGTCTGCTTAGATTCCCTGCCCACACTCTGGAATTTTGCACTGACCAGCCTATGGAGTGATCGGGATAGAACAGCAATAAAATTGTGAAGTAAAGGGTTAAAAATGATCTTTACTGTGTTAACATCATTAGAGGATTGAAATTTTCCCATGAATTTTCTTTAAAGGGGTTGTCCGGGACTTTCCAAAAAATACAAGGGTGGCCGAGAGGGGGCTGCTTAAAAAAAATAAACATGTACTTGCCTTTACTGTAGTGTACTGTAGTGCCCTGCGCTGCTGTTGTCCCGAATCGTGCCCCATGTAAACAAACAGGCCACGGACGCAGCGCTGCGTTCAGGTTCAAGCCGGAGCCAACACCCATCTGTCCCGCATATACAATGCTGGGAATAGGGACGAGTTGGCATGGCCTGCCGTAAGCTGAATGCAGCGCTGCTTCCGCGGCCATGTGCTTTAACATGGGGTATGTACTGGAGCGACAGCAGAGCGGGACACCTGGAAGGCGCAGGGAGGTAAGTACATGTTTATTTTTTTTAAGTA
This sequence comes from Engystomops pustulosus, assembly GCF_040894005.1. Classification (NCBI taxonomy): domain Eukaryota; kingdom Metazoa; phylum Chordata; class Amphibia; order Anura; family Leptodactylidae; genus Engystomops; species Engystomops pustulosus. The sequence goes on along the minus strand of NC_092416.1, from coordinate 111,333,001 downwards.
GCCCCCTCCCAGCCACCCTTGTTTTTTTGGAAATTCTCGGACAACCCCTTTAATGTTGTATTTTCATTTCATTTCTCATCATATGGCACCTGCCGTATCACAAGCATCTGAAGGAATCTCCTAGTTAGGAAACTCATTGGTATGCTCTATAGCCATTTTAACAGCTCTACAATAAGGCATGAAAGACTGCAGAAAATGCAGGAAAATTTCATTCAAATAAGTTAATTCAGTTAGATGGCTTTCACTTGGAGGGCTGTGGGTGCTTTACATGAAAGCTTTGATGCGGTTATATTAGTTCTCACAGATTTTATTGCCACTCTTTACTCCAAGAATGTTTCTCTTAGTAAGAAATCAATAGAATTAGTAGGGTTTTCCAAACAGAAGACAAACTTTTCTGTTCTACTAATTGAACGGAGATCAGTAACTGTAGTGCTAGAAAAAAATAAGATGGCAGGAAAGCATTCCAAGTCCAAATGTCCACAAGAGGAGGGTACTATAGAGATATTAAAATAAATAATTGTGGTACATCAGAAGCAGAGTTTAAAAATGTGAAAGCAAAATTCCTTAAACAATATTAAACAATTTAATTGAACGCTTCAGTTTAACATATTTATCTACTCTTGGTGACCTTGATAAGATTAAATCCAATGTCTCTCCCACACAACATTTCAAAAGATGACTCTCTGAACAATATTGTTCAAAAGTTTTGAGTGCAAACTTCCAAGTGAGAAGGGATAGTGAGGGAAGTGAGAAAGCAATGGCTGGAGGTGTCCGACCTTCTTAAAAGTACAACTTCTTTCAAACTTCTGTGCTTTGGCATCAGTAGCCTTTACTCAACCACCATCTACAGCCTGCTGTGAACGTGGATTTTCTACACAAATACAAAAGTCTAGCAAACACAGTAGATTAGAAGAACGACCTTCAGTGGCCTAAACAAATTATACTGTTGAATACAACTTTGATTTTCAGGCAGCAGTTACAGAATGGAAGCAAAGACGATGCAGGTCACACCTCAAGGAAGCTGGTATTTTAATGTGTGCACAACCCCCGTAGCGCTAGTGCCACTGCCCGCTACCCAGGTTATGGGTCTTGCAATAGGATAACGACCCAAAACACACAGCTAAAAACACCCTAGAAAGGCCAGAGGAAAACATTGGATTATTCTGAAGTGGCCTTCTATGAACCCTGTCCTAAATCCTATCAAGCATCTTTGTAAGGAACTGACACATAGTGGGGCACATTTACTTACCCGTCACGTTGCGATCCCGGGGTGCGTTGTCCTACAAGGATTTGAAGCTGCCGCGATTAACTAAAATCATGCGTCCAATTTCCTGCATGTGACGCTTCCCCGCTCAGGTCCGTCAAAGTTCACCATCTTCTTCCCGATGCATGTAAGTGCATGGCTTGCGACACAATTTTGAATGCTAAATCCCGCACTTAGTCCGAATTAGTTTGGTTGTCCAAAGGCCACGTCCCCCGATTTGTGCACCAAAATCCGATTGCATGCGCCAAAAACCTCAAATAAATGTGGCGCAAAACAGAAAAAGTCGGGAAACCCGGCAAAAATGTGGTCTGTGGACCCTTAGTAAATGTGCCCCACTGTGTGGAAAAGACACCCTTCAAACCCCAGACAACTGGAGTAGTTTGCTCATGAGGAATGGGCCAAAATACCTGCTGTGCAGAAGTCTCATCGACAAGTACAGAAATCATTTGATTGCCTCAAAAGGTTATGCAACAAAATATTCAGTTAAGAGAACCATCATTTCTGTCCAGACCTGTTTCATAAGTTTTATTTTTTTAAAATTCTGTCTGCCATTCATTTTCATTTTCACTGAAATTTATTTTCCTTTTATTTTGGTCATATTTTTTTCATTTACCGAGGGATAACGCCAATTTTGTCCATGTGTGTATAACATGATGCACCAAATCAGCTACTGTGGTGCTTCTACAGATGGAACACACTAGGGGTCATTTACCAAGGGCCAAAAATCGCGTTTTTCCAACGCGTTTCCCAAATATTACCGTTTTCCCTGAATTGCCCCAGGTTTTTGGCGCACGCGATCAGATTGTGGTGCATCGGCATGCACACGACGGAAATCGGGGGCGTGGCCATCGGAAAAATAGCCGGGTAAGTAAATCTGCCCCACAGTGTGTGTTATTTTATTTGGGTTATAAGATTAGTAGAACTTTTGATGCAGTATAGAAATACAACGAGAAAATAACTAGAGTTTTATAGATATTACAATATAAAACATTAACCCCTAAAGGATGAGAAGATTTTCAGTTTTTTTTTTGTTTCTTTAAACAGAAAGTTCTAAAAGCTGTAATTTTTTTAAATTTCTGTGTATGTTTGCTTGTTTATTTTTTGTAACATAAGTTGCACTTGTGTCCATCTTGGGTGTCTACAACTTTATTTATGCTTTAAAATGTTGTACAATAAAAGCACTTTTCTTAAGGATCATTAGTTTTTGCAGTGCCATCTTAGTTATAAGTATACAGTACATACACAAATATAAGCCAAGCCGAGTTTAAGCCGAGGTATCCGCTTTTAAACAAAAAAAAAATGGGAAAACCTATTGACTGGAATATAAGCCTAGGGTGAGAAATGCATTTGTCACAGCCTCCACCCAGTATATAGCTAGCCCGCCTATGCCCCCATTATATAGCTAGCCAGCCAGCACATGCCCTCTAGTATATAGCCAGACCCTTGCCCAAGGTGTGCCCAGCCTGTCTATTATATATTATAAAAACTCACCTTTCCAACTCCACCCCACAGGTCCTCTTCTTTCTTCCAATGATCCAAGTCCCCGAGTACAGAGATTGTTTTTTTAACCCCCATAACGACTTGGCCTTTTTTAGTTTTTTCACTTCCATTTTTCAACTTTTCTATTTTTCGATGTACAGAGCTGTGGGAGGGCTTATTTTCTGTGTAACAAATTGCACTTCATAGTGACGGTATTTAATATTCCATGGCGTGTACCGGGAAAATTCCAAATGCAGTGAAAATGGTGAAAAAACACATTTGCAATGTATTCTTGTGGGCTTGAATTTTATAGCTTTAACTGTACACCCCAAATAACATGTCTACTTTATTCTTTGGGTCGGTACGATCATGTGGATACCAAATTTGTATAGGTTTTATAATGTTTTCATACATTAAAAAAAAATTAAAACCTCCTGTACAAAATTTTTTTGGGGGATTTTGCCATCTTCTGGCGCCAATAACTTTTTCATACTTTGGTGTACGGAGCTGTGGATAGTGTCATTATTTGCGAATTTTGATGGCGTTTTCATTGCTATAATTTTTGGGACTGTGCGACCTTTGGATCACTTTTCCGTTACGGGGTTAAACGCAGTGAAAAACTTATTATATGTTGATAGAATGGACATTTTCGGACACGGCGATACTTAAAGTGTTTATGATTTTTACTGTTTATTTAGATTTATATCAGTTCTAGGGAAAGGGGGGTGATTTGAATTTTTAGGTTTTTTTATTATAATTTTATTTAATTTTTTTTTATTTTTACTATTTTTCAGACTCCCTAGGGTACTTTAACCCTAGGTTGTCTGATCGATCCTACCATATACTGCCATACTGCAGTATATGTGGATTTTACTGCCCAAGCATTACAATGTGCAATTAGCACATTGTAATGCATTGGTTAAAATGAAGTAGCTTCGGGTATTCGGAACACCCGAGGGTACCATGGCGACGGATCATTGCTCCCCGTGACGCCATGCGGCGCCCATGCCGACGGCGATCAAGGTGAAAACACCCGCGATCGGTTCTAGCATAGCCGGTAAGCAAAGGTTTACCGGCTATGAAGAGGGCTCGGCCCGCGAGCCCTCTCCATGCACCGGGACCCGGTCAATAACCCGGGAAGGGGTTAATAGACTCTTACTCTTCTGTGCTGAAACACGGCTTATACTCAAGTATATACGGTAACTTATAAAAGACCTTTTCCACCAAAAAGTAGATAAACCTGTACCCTCATATTCTAACCTAATAAGCCAGCTTCTGCCTTATGGCTTTTTTAATTTTGCTTGATTGGCTGTCATTCTCATTAGTACTCTTCAATTGTATGTGAAGCTTTTTCATAATAGTGATAGCTTATCACTCAGTGATGGACAGTGTATAATTCCAGATTGTTGGCGGGGACTCTAAGCAGACACTTCTTGATCCCTTACGCCAACAATGTGGTTAGAATATGAGGGTACAGGTTTATCTACAGCTTCTGCACCTGCTACTAGTATCTGACACATAGAAAAGATGAATCAGATCAGAGATGATGAGAACCACGAGATGGATATAATAACACACACAATGACACTCAGCTAATTCAGCTAACACACACACACAATATGCCTCGATTCTCTGCTATAAAGATCTGGCAGGAAGTGTGAGTGTGTGTGAGCTCTTGTAATGGAGGGGGAGGGTCAGAGCTCACCCTGCATCCAGCAGACAGAGGAATCAATTCATGAGAAGAATCTGTCCTGCCCGACCATAAATATCAGAATGTTTATGGTCGGAACCTGGGGCAACTGAAATTGTATACACCAGGACTGATAGAGACAGGTTGGAATTGTATCTGTGAAATCCTGTATTTCTGTTAATAAAAGCGAGTTAGAGCATGTACGTATTATTTTGTTATACGGAGTATTTTTAAGAATCTTGTCTACGTGGGAATACCCCATTAATGAAGCATTTTTTTTTTTTAAGACAAGCCCCTGAGCCTATGTGAGCACCAAGACGTACTAGTGCGCCATGTACTGGCCACAACAATGTAGTTAGTTGTAGTTCACTAACAGTTAAAGGGGTTGTCCGAGTTCTTGAAAAAAGCTAAAAGTGGCCGGGACAGGGCTGCTTAAGAAAAATAAAGGTGTACTTACCTTCCGGTGCCCTCCGGTATCCAGCTTCCGGCCGGCCGTGGCCGGGCACTCCTATCCGTCCCTATACACAGCATTGTGTATGGGGGCTGGAAGGTTGTCGGGTTTCAAGAGTTTTCAAGAACTCGGACAACCCCTTTAAAGGGGAAATCTAATCATTTGCATTAAATTCAATTCATGGGCTATATAAAATATATTATAAACATACTCATTTCTTTTATTGGATGTTATTTAAAAAAAAAAAAAAAAATGACCTGTGAGAATACCTTTCAAATAAGATATCCTGGGAAATGACCACCCTCAAACTCTTGTGGCAGCGGTGCCCATCTCTGAGCTATTGAGGCACCACCTGTATTCAGCCTTTATTACGTCAGGACGGCTGCAGACATTTCATCTGCAAAAATGTGTTACTTTGTTCCAACTACATTTATGGGAAATTATCTTCGAACATCCAATTGAAGATATGTATGTAGCAGATGAATTAAAATGTAAATAGCCAGATGAGAATAACGTTTTTAGTTATAAGAAAAGCGTGCCAGAATATTTTCACATGGTGATTGCTATAGAAAATAAACACGTCAAGAAGGTCACAGTTCCTTTAAAAAGAATTAATAAATGTTAATATAAAATATATCATTTTTTCAGAATTTATTGTTTCCTATAGTACAACTGTCAAGGCCATAGATGGTCTAACACAGGGCCGATGGACCTTTGTTTACATGGTAAGTGCTTGCTTGCTGAAAACAAAACATATCTAAGGCTACACACACACGGCGCAACGGAGAGGAGGAGGGGGCAAAGAGCGCTGCTCACCCCCAACCCTTTCCATCGAGAGATATACCATCAACATAGACAAAAGTTCTTTACTGTAAGAGCAGTGAGACTATGGAACTCTCTGCAGCAGGAGGTTGTTATGGCGGACTCTATGCACGTGTTCAAGAGAGGCCTGCATGCCTTTCTGGAGAGAAAAAAATATCACGGGTTATGGGGATAAAACATTTATTTCATTCTTGAAGGTTGGACTTAATGGACTTATATACTATGATACTATGACTATGGCTCATGACACCGTAATACGGGAAAAGATGTCGTACCTCTTCTCGGGTACGGAACGTACATATATACGTGACCCAACGGTCGTGTGAATTCGCCCTTACACTGTACAGAGTGCAGCACTGGTGTTTAAAAAAAAATATTTCAGGATTCATTTTCTTAACCATAAGGCATAAAATTGTCAGTGCAACTGTCAAGAGTCCAAAGGATGTTCATAAAAAGTTCTTGTCATCTGTATTATTGACATTAACTTCTTCTACCCAACCATGGACCTCTTCCTGCCCCTAAGCCTGACTTCATCCAGTTTCTTGATAACAGGGAGAGACTTCTTGTAGGCAGCTGTGTAGCTCTGTAGCAGAGTTTTAAACACATCTTCTGTCTTTGGGTGAGTGCTAAGGAAAGCCTTTTCTAAGACATAGAGGTCAACGCCCTTATCTTCTGGTACACTCGAGATAAAGCTCAGACCAAAATCGATCAGCACAAGATTCAAATCTTGATGTGGCAACTGTAGGAGCATGTTAGATGTAGTCAAGTCACCGTGGATGACATCTTCATCATGCATATGTGCCAATACTTGACCAATCCTTTGCGCTAGACTATAGAGGCTGCTGTCATTTTCTTGCACAGTCATAATATAATCTCGGACTGTAATGGATCCTTCAATATCCTCAAGGTAAAGGCAGTTTGAAGCATAATCGACAAAGTAAACCACAGGGGTGACTATACCTGAAAGGCAAAATATAAGATACTTAATATCACATAAAAAGCACTAGTAAGAAGCATACACACCTTGATTAAAGGGCTCTTAGTGACTAAAATATTGATGAACTATCCTTATTATAGGTCATCAATATCAGACCTGTGGGAGAACAACAAGCAGCTTTTTAACCCATTCCTGTCAGCACATCATTAATAGGTCACACTATTGGTTACGGCAGTGGTTCTCAACCTGTGGGTCGCGACCCCGCGGGGGTTGAACGAGCAAAACATAGGGGTTGCGACCCTATTTCGTTTTTGCCGCGATTCGCGGCAAAAACAGAATAAAACATGTGTACAATAAGCACACATTTCTTGAGGACCTGCTGGCTGCTGTGTACAGGGGAAGCTTGAGGACCTGTGGTGATGTCATCATCACATGACCCTCCGGCTTCTCCTCTACACAGACTCCCGCGGAACAGGCTGCTCTGCTCACTGCGAGTAGAAACTACAACCTCAAGCAGCCAGGGAGGGGGGCACTGTAACTGGGGGCAGCAGGGGAGCACTGCTGCCCCATGATTAAGACGATTTAGACGAAACACGTAGGTCTGACTTGTCCGTACGTTGCTCTATGTGTTGTCAAGCGTTTTTAACATGAAGAAATAAAAGCTACTGGATTTTAATGCATTCTCCGTGACTGTGCTGGATTTCCTTTGGATGTTTGCCGTTTCATTGCGTGGAGGGTCCGCACGCTGAACACATCCGTGCATTGGGAGGATTGCATACTTACCGCAAAGGTGAGCTGGCCACACCATTTGTTTTTGCTTAGTAAAATAGTAGAAGTAAAAAAAAAAAAAAAAAGTTAAAATTATAATAAAAAAAACCCAATAAATTCACTCCCCTTTCCCTAGAACTGATATAAATATACAGTAAAAACACATTAGGTATCGCTGCATCCAAAAATGCCCGATCAAAATATAATATAGCACCTAAAGTCGAAAATGGCACTTTGCCATTTTGAAAAATATACATTAAAAAAAAAAAATCAATAAAAAGTGATCAAAAAGGTCATACAGTCCTAAAAATGATAGCATTGAAAACTTCATCAAAAGTCGCATAAAAAAGATACCAACCACAGCTCTGCAAACCGAAGTATTAAAAAGTTATAAGCGCCAGAAGATGGCAAAATAAAAAAAAAATTCTTACACAAGTTTTTAATTTTTGTAAATGTATGAAAACAAATTTGGTAACCCTGCGATCGCACTGACAAAAAGAATAAAGAAGACATGTCATTTGGGGCCAACAGTGAAAGCTATAAATTCCAAGCCCACAAGAAAACGCTATAAATGGGTTTTTCACTAATTTCACTGCATTTGGAATTTTTTTACCACTTCCCAGTGCACGGCATGGAATATTCAATACCACCACTATGTAGTGCAATTTGTTACGCAGAAAACAAGCTGTAACAGAGCTCTTTACATGTAAAAAAAAAAAAAAAAAAGTTATAGATTTTTGATTGTGGGGAGTGAAAAATGAAAAAACAAAAAAGGGCAAGGTCCTTAAAGGATAAAAGCACGTGTTGCATTTACAAAACACAACAGTTAACGTGATATTATTCTCTTTGGGACTCGGCCTACTTTGGCCTTCAGAACACAGTCCCATTTTTCAAATGTGCCCTGTGTCACTATAAGTGGTTATAGCTTTGGAACGCTATAATATATGGAGGGGATTTTAAGATTGTACTTCAAATTAGTTTAAAAATTTGGATGAAATCTTTTGTGTTCATGTGTTCATTATGAAAAAAAAAAAAAAAAACGAAATTTGGCAAAAATTTGGCCATTTTTCGGAAAATCAGCAAGACCCATATTTAGATGGACCTGCTCAACTTTTAATTGACTGTAAGAGGCCTAATAAGGCGGCACGGTGGCTGAGTGAGTAGCACATCTGCCTTGCAGCACTGGGGTCCTGGGTTCAAATCCCACTCAGGTCAACATCTGCAAAGAGTTTGTATGTTCTCTCCGTGTTTGCGTGGGTTTCCTCCGGGTACTCCGGTTTCCTCCCACACTCCAAAAACATACTGTTAGGCTGTTTAGATTGTGAGCCCCATGGGGACAGGGACCAATTTGACATGCTTGTGAAGCGCTGCGTAATCTGTGTGCGCTATATAAATAAAGAATTATTATTATTATTATTATTATTAATAATAGCTAGACTCGGAAATTACCCCATTATGGAAACTACACCCCTCAACGTATGAAAAAGAACTTTTAAAAAATTTGTTTAACCCTTAAGGGTTTTTTTTAGGGGTTGAAACAAAATCGAGTAGGGGGGTCTACAAATTGTAATAGGCTGTCTCGTTTTAACCATTTCATTACAATGAAATTTTGCGATTTGCACATTGTAATGAATGATGTGGAAAATCCCCATATACTGCCATGCTGTAGTATGGCAGTACAGGCGGTCCCCTACTTAAGGACACCCCACTTACAGACAACCCCTAGTTAAGGACAAACCCCTCTGCTCCTTGTGACCTCTGGTGAAGCTCTCTGAATGCTTTACCATAGTCCCAGACAGCAATGATCAGCTGTAAGGAGTCTGTAATGAAGCTTTAAAAAAAAAAAAAAAGAAGAACTACAATTAAAAAATATACAGTTTCGACTTGCATACAATTTCAACTTAAGAACAAACCTATGGCCCCTACCTTTTACGTCACCAGGGGCCATTTTGAAAAATATAAAAAAATGCAATAAAAAGTGATCAAATGGTTGTACAGTCCACTAAATTGTAGCATTAAAAATGTCATCAAAAGTCACAAAAAAATGACTCCACCTACAGCTCTGTTCATCAAAAAAAGTTATTAGTGCCAGAAAATGGCATATCCCCTCCCACCCCAATTTTTTTGTACAGGAGGTTTTAATTTTCATAAATGTATTAAAACATTATAAAACCTATACAAATTTTGTATCCCTGTGATTGCACCAACCCAAAGAATAAGGTAGACATGTAATTTGGGGCGCACAGAGAAAACCGTAAAATTCAAGCCCACAAGAAAAATTGTGTTTTTTCACTATTTTCACTGTGTGCTTCCCAGTACACGGCATGGAATATTAAATGCTGTCACTATGAAGTGAAATTTGTTACCCAGAAAACATGCCTTCACAGAGCTCATTACGTGTAAAAAAAATTAATGGGGGTCATGGTGGAAGGAGATGAGGAAAGGGGCAATCTACTGAATGTCGCCTTCACAACTGTCTTTACCCAGGAAAATCCCCTGGTGGAAGACACGATGAGGAAGAATGTAAATATTCTTTGGAATGTCAACAGTTTAACCCAGGAAGAGGTACGGCGCCACCTCACAACCACTAAGATAGATACCGTATATACTCGTGTATAAACCGAGATTTTCAGCACAAGAAATGTGCTGAAAAACCTCACCTCGGCTTATACACGAGTCAACTAAGAAAAAAAAAATAATGATACTCACCCTCCGGTGTCCGGATCCTCGGCGGCAGCTCCCGATTCTCGTCGCCGCTGATGACGTCGCCGCTGATGACGTCATCGTCGGCGACACTGCCGCATCATAGTGTGCGCCCGCCCGCAGATCGCATGGACGTGACTGCCGGCTAGCGAAGTAAGCAAAGAGACCGGGAGCCGCCAGTAAAGAAAGAAGAGAGGAGCTGCCACCGAGGTTCGGAAGCCGCCGCCAGGACCGGGAGCCACCGCCGAGGACCGGGAGCCGTGCCGAGCATCAAAGGTGAGTATCGTCGGAGGGTGAGTATTAAGTTTGTTTTTTTATTCACTTGGCATACTGGGGGCAGGCTGCATGCTACTATTGGGGCAGGCTGGCTGCATGCTACTATTGGGGCAGGCTGGCTGCATGCTACTATTGGGGCAGGCTGGCTGCATGCTACTATTGGGGCAGGCTGGCTGCATGCTACTATTGGGGCAGGCTGGCTGCATGCTACTATTGGGGCAGGCTGGCTGCATGCTACTATTGGGGCAGGCTGGCTGCATGCTACTATTGGGGCAGGCTGGCTGCATGCTACTATTGGGGCAGGCTGGCTGCATGCTACTATTGGGACAGGCTGGCTGCATGCTACTATTGGGGCAGGCTGGCTGCATGCTACAGGGGGCAGGCTGGCTGTATACTACTATTGGGGCAGGCTGGCTGCATGCTACTATTGGGGCAGGCTGGCTGCATGCTACTATTGGGGCAGGCTGGCTGCATGCTACTATTGGGGCAGGCTGGCTGCATGCTACTATTGGGGCAGGCTGGCTGCATGCTACTATTGGGGCAGGCTGGCTGCATGCTACTATTGGGGCAGGCTGGCTGTATACTACAGGGGGCAGGCTGGCTGCATGCTACTATTGGGGCAGGCTGGCTGCATGCTACTATTGGGGCAGGCTGGCTGCATGCTACTATTGGGGCAGGCTGGCTGCATGCTACTATTGGGGCAGGCTGGCTGCATGCTACTATTGGGGCAGGCTGGCTGCATGCTACTATTGGGGCAGGCTGGCTGCATGCTACTATTGGGGCAGGCTGGCTGCATGCTACTATTGGGGCAGGCTGGCTGTATACTACAGGGGGCAGGCTGGCTGTATACTACAGGGGGCAGGCTGGCTGTATACTACAGGGGGCAGGCTGGCTGTATACTACAGGGGGCAGGCTGGCTGTATACTACAGGGGGCAGGCTGGCTGTATACTACAGGGGGCAGGCTGGCTGTATACTACAGGGGGCAGGCTGGCTGTATACTACAGGGGGCAGGCTGGCTGTATACTACAGGGGGCAGGCTGGCTGTATACTACAGGGGGCAGGCTGGCTGTATACTACAGGGGGCAGGCTGGCTGTATACTACAGGGGGCAGGCTGGCTGCATGCTACTATTGGGGCAGGCTGGCTGCATGCTACTATTGGGGCAGGCTGGCTGCATGCTACTATTGGGGCAGGCTGGCTGCATGCTACTATTGGGGCAGGCTGGCTGCATGCTACTATTGGGGCAGGCTGGCTGCATGCTACTATTGGGGCAGGCTGGCTGCATGCTACTATTGGGGCAGGCTGGCTGCATGCTACTATTGGGGCAGGCTGGCTGCATGCTACTATTGGGGCAGGCTGGCTGCATGCTACTATTGGGGCAGGCTGGCTGCATGCTACTATTGGGGCAGGCTGGCTGCATGCTACTATTGGGGCAGGCTGGCTGCATGCTACTATTGGGGCAGGCTGGCTGCATGCTACTATTGGGGCAGGCTGGCTGCATGCTACTATTGGGGCAGGCTGGCTGCATGCTACTATTGGGGCAGGCTGGCTGCATGCTACTATTGGGGCAGGCTGGCTGCATGCTACTATTGGGGCAGGCTGGCTGCATGCTACTATTGGGGCAGGCTGGCTGCATGCTACTATTGGGGCAGGCTGGCTGCATGCTACTATTGGGGCAGGCTGGCTGCATGCTACTATTGGGGCAGGCTGGCTGCATGCTACTATTGGGGCAGGCTGGCTGCATGCTACTATTGGGGCAGGCTGGCTGCATGCTACTATTGGGGCAGGCTGGCTGCATGCTACTATTGGGGCAGGCTGGCTGCATGCTACTATTGGGGCAGGCTGGCTGCATGCTACTATTGGGGCAGGCTGGCTGCATGCTACTATTGGGGCAGGCTGGCTGCATGCTACTATTGGGGCAGGCTGGCTGCATGCTACTATTGGGGCAGGCTGGCTGCATGCTACTATTGGGGCAGGCTGGCTGCATGCTACTATTGGGGCAGGCTGGCTGCATGCTACTATTGGGGCAGGCTGGCTGCATGCTACTATTGGGGCAGGCTGGCTGCATGCTACTATTGGGGCAGGCTGGCTGCATGCTACTATTGGGGCAGGCTGGCTGCATGCTACTATTGGGGCAGGCTGGCTGCATGCTACTATTGGGGCAGGCTGGCTGCATGCTACTATTGGGGCAGGCTGGCTGCATGCTACTATTGGGGCAGGCTGGCTGCATGCTACTATTGGGGCAGGCTGGCTGCATGCTACTATTGGGGCAGGCTGGCTGCATGCTACTATTGGGGCAGGCTGGCTGCATGCTACTATTGGGGCAGGCTGGCTGCATGCTACTATTGGGGCAGGCTGGCTGCATGCTACTATTGGGGCAGGCTGGCTGCATGCTACTATTGGGGCAGGCTGGCTGCATGCTACTATTGGGGCAGGCTGGCTGCATGCTACTATTGGGGCAGGCTGGCTGCATGCTACTATTGGGGCAGGCTGGCTGCATGCTACTATTGGGGCAGGCTGGCTGCATGCTACTATTGGGGCAGGCTGGCTGCATGCTACTATTGGGGCAGGCTGGCTGCATGCTACTATTGGGGCAGGCTGGCTGCATGCTACTATTGGGGCAGGCTGGCTGCATGCTACTATTGGGGCAGGCTGGCTGCATGCTACTATTGGGGCAGGCTGGCTGCATGCTACTATTGGGGCAGGCTGGCTGCATGCTACTATTGGGGCAGGCTGGCTGCATGCTACTATTGGGGCAGGCTGGCTGCATGCTACTATTGGGGCAGGCTGGCTGCATGCTACTATTGGGGCAGGCTGGCTGCATGCTACTATTGGGGCAGGCTGGCTGCATGCTACTATTGGGGCAGGCTGGCTGCATGCTACTATTGGGGCAGGCTGGCTGTATACTACAGGGGGCAGGCTGGCTGTATACTACAGGGGGCAGGCTGGCTGTATACTACAGGGGGCAGGCTGGCTGTATACTACAGGGGGCAGGCTGGCTGTATACTACAGGGGGCAGGCTGGCTGTATACTACAGGGGGCAGGCTGGCTGTATACTACAGGGGGCAGGCTGGCTGTATACTACAGGGGGCAGGCTGGCTGTATACTACAGGGGGCAGGCTGGCTGTATACTACAGGGGGCAGGCTGGCTGTATACTACAGGGGGCAGGCTGGCTGTATACTACAGGGGGCAGGCTGGCTGTATACTACAGGGGGCAGGCTGGCTGTATACTACAGGGGGCAGGCTGGCTGTATACTACAGGGGGCAGGCTGGCTGTATACTACAGGGGGGCAGGCTGGCTGTATACTACAGGGGGGCAGGCTGGCTGTATACTACAGGGGGGCAGGCTGGCTGTATACTACAGGGGGGCAGGCTGGCTGTATACTACAGGGGGGCAGGCTGGCTGTATACTACAGGGGGGCAGGCTGGCTGTATACTACAGGGGGCAGGCTGGCTGTATACTACAGGGGGCAGGCTGGCTGTATACTACAGGGGGCAGGCTGGCTGTATACTACAGGGGGCAGGCTGGCTGTATACTACAGGGGGCAGGCTGGCTGTATACTACAGGGGGCAGGCTGGCTGTATACTACAGGGGGCAGGCTGGCTGTATACTACAGGGGGCAGGCTGGCTGTATACTACAGGGGGCAGGCTGGCTGTATACTACAGGGGGCAGGCTGGCTGTATACTACAGGGGGCAGGCTGGCTGTATACTACAGGGGGCAGGCTGGCTGTATACTACAGGGGGCAGGCTGGCTGTATACTACAGGGGGCAGGCTGGCTGTATACTACAGGGGGCAGGCTGGCTGTATACTACAGGGGGCAGGCTGGCTGTATACTACAGGGGGCAGGCTGGCTGTATACTACAGGGGGCAGGCTGGCTGTATACTACAGGGGGCAGGCTGGCTGTATACTACAGGGGGCAGGCTGGCTGTATACTACAGGGGGCAGGCTGGCTGTATACTACAGGGGGCAGGCTGGCTGTATACTACAGGGGGCAGGCTGGCTGTATACTACAGGGGGCAGGCTGGCTGTATACTACAGGGGGCAGGCTGGCTGTATACTACAGGGGGCAGGCTGGCTGTATACTACAGGGGGCAGGCTGGCTGTATACTACAGGGGGCAGGCTGGCTGTATACTACAGGGGGCAGGCTGGCTGTATACTACAGGGGGCAGGCTGGCTGTATACTACAGGGGGCAGGCTGGCTGTATACTACAGGGGGCAGGCTGGCTGTATACTACAGGGGGCAGGCTGGCTGTATACTACAGGGGGCAGGCTGGCTGTATACTACAGGGGGCAGGCTGGCTGTATACTACACCCTCGGCTTATACTCGAGTCAATAGGTTTTTCCAGTTTTTGGTGGTAAAATTAGGGGTCTCGGCTTATACTCGAGTATATACGGTAAATCACCGGGGCCAGTTGGCATACACCCCTGGGTTCTGCATGAACTATGTACCATGATAGACACACCGTTATTTTTAATATTTGAAGATTCACTGAGGACTGGCGCATAACAATTGTAGTACCAATATACAAAAAAAGAATCAAAAAGCGATCCTGGAAACTACAAACCTGTGGGTCTAACTTCTGACCCGGTGGGGAAAATATTTGAGATGCTATCCTGGAGTATCTCACTGTACATAACTTTATAACCCGGCGTCACCATGGGTTTATGAGAGATCTGTCCTGTCTGACTAATCTGATTAGTTTCTACTAGGAAGCAAGTTCCAGACTAGATCTGGGGGACGCTGTGGATGTTGTATATCTGGACTTTTCAAAGGCATTTGACACCGTGCCGCATAAAAGGTTGGTACATAAAATGAGACTGCTGGGACTAGAGGAAAACGGGTGCAGAGGAGAGCAACCAAGATTATTAGGGGAAGGGGGGATTAGAATACAATGACGGATTACAAAATTTGGGATTATTCAGTTTAGAAAAAAGACGACTGAGGGGAGACCTCATTACAATGTACAAATACCTGAACGGACAGCACAAGGATCTCTCCAAAGATCTATTTATACCTAGGCCTGTGACCGGAACAAGGGGGCATCCTCTGTGCCTAGAGGAGAGGCACAGTAAAATGACGGAGGCTGCAGTACTTTTCCTCCGTTTGGATATCCATGGATAATGGATCCTCGCCAAACTGACCAAAATGGATGATATAAAGTTTATATCGACATCAATAGGATTTTTAACTGATACCTCACACCTTTATTATTTACTTTTTTAATGGAGGGAAGGAACTGTAGTGTTAATTTTGCCTTAGTAATATAAGTGCGTCTTCTATAACCTTTTGCTTTACCTCACCAGCATGGGGCCTACCTGCTTTCCTGCACCTAAGGATGGAGCGCACCTCCTGCGTGATGCGTTTATGCGTCAGTTTCTCATCCAAAACGGGATATCTGTAAGCCTTGGGGAATCTCTCCTTGACTACAGCCGGTTTTCCCAGAAAGTTTCCCCGGTAAACCCGAGCTTCAGCCCCTTGCTTTACTAGCTGCAACCCCTCCAGATACCGCCGAGTCCGCTCCCTACAATCGCCATCCACAATATTCTCCATGCTACGATCAAGTTACTAGACGTACGTGAGCCGTCACTGGTCACGTGTTACTAAAGCTCATGTGACCGAAGATATGTGGGCGGAGCTTTCTGTGTCCCGCTTACGTGAAGTAGATGTAGCGTCTAGTGCGTCATTTCACTGTTTTGAACAGACTAGAATAGGGAGAGACTTCAGCGTGAGGTCATGTGCGGGGAGTGTGAAGAGTGTGGGGCTGTGTGAGGAGGGTTATATGTGGGATGCAACTGTGATAACGGAGCGTTATATGTGGGGTGCAGGATAAGAGAAGGAGGGTACTTGAGTGTTGCTGTGGGGAGGGTTACATGTGGGGAGCAGACACTGAGAATGAGGGGTACATGAGTGATGCAGGCTGTGAGCATGAGATGTACATGGCTGGTGCAGACACTGAGAAAAGGGGTACCTGGTGCAGACTGTGAGAATGAGGGGAACATGGTGCTGACTGTGAGAATGAGGGGAACATGGTGCTGACTGTGAGAATGAGGGGAACGTGGTGCTGACTGTGAGAATGAGGGTTACATGGTGCTGACTGTGAGAATGAGGGTTACATGGTGCTGACTGTGAGAATGAGGGTTACATGGTGCAGAATGTGAAAATGAGGGTTACATGGTGCAGAATGTGAAAATGAGGGGTACATGTGGGGTGTTGGTTGTGACAGAAGAAGGGATACATGGGGTGCAGGCTGTGAGAGGAGAGGCACCAGAGGGGTGTGGGCTGTGTGAGAAGGAGTGGAAGTATATAGAGTGCAGGGGTTGCAAGGTTCTCTGCATTTTTCTTAACACCTCAGTGACTGCTTTTTTGGTGGTCATTAAAGGGGTTTTTCCACGAACCTGTATGGAGCTGACAGAATCACCGAGCGCAGCACTGGGCAATTTCCATTCTGCTCCATAGAGATTAATGGAGCAGAATGGTAATGTGCGGCTGTCTGCTCCATTCAACTGACGGAGCAGCGAGGGGTCCGACGGAGGTACGTGGGACCCCATCGGACCCCTTGTCCGATGGGTACTGAGACCCCCACTGATCAGCAATTTAGGCTCTATCGTGTGGATAGGGCCGGACTTTTCTTTGTGGGAAAACCCCTTTAAGGGTACTTCTTTCTATGGCACCGCATCAGAAGGTGATTTTAGGACCTAGCATCCTGCCGGTGCCGATACTGGACTGTGTTATTACAGCCTAGGAACTGTGTGTTTAACCCCTTTAGACACATGGACTGCAGTGTCTAAGTGGGTGCACCCATTATTTTTATGTTAAATAAATTTGTAGTTCCACAGCCATACCAACCCAGACTAGAAAATAAATGGGTATTTAAACTCATCACATAAAAGAATTCTAATAAACACAAAAGCTTTAAAGGGCACCTACAGCCAGGATGAAGGACTGTATGCAAATGAGCCTGAGGGGTTCTAGGTTCCAAAAGTGTATATGGCGTCTGGAGTCCCTCAGGCTCATTTGCATACAATCCTTCATCCTGGTGGTTGATCCCAAGTGTGTACAGCCTAAACTACAGGTCTTAAATAAAAAATAAGCCCTCCCACAGTCATGTTGATTAAATTATGGCTCATAGAAGGTGACTCCAAACAGATTTCATTATGCAAATGTAGGGTATTTTTTTTTACTATAAATTTGGTATGGCTGTATACATATTGACCCTGAGAAAGAAGTTTTTATGTTATTTAGGATACTCAAATGTAGAAAATTTTTATGAGAAAAAAACTTTAGATTTGGAATTATTTTTAAGTAAACTGTACAGAAACAGTTAATAAAAGTTCCTCAGTAGGACAAATGAAACCCCAAATTGTGCAATTAACAACTTCATTTAGTTCTGAAAAAAACTAGACCCCCATGGCAGCTATAGTGACCAAAAAAGTTACATACAGTTTGAAGAAGGCATTGACAAAAAATAAAACTAAAAAATGGGCTGAGCATTAAATGTGGAAAACATTTAACCCTTTCGCGACAACCGGGAAGGGTGCATGGAGAGGGCTCACGGCTGAGCTCTCTCCATAGCTGGTAAGTCTTTGCTGCATATTGCAGCAAAAACACTTAAAGGTAACAGCCGCGATCGGTGCTATCGCGGGTGTTATCCTGTCCATCGCCGCCTGCATCTTCAAAAAGGTGAAGATCTTTCAAAGACCCGAGGCTGTTTCGTTTTAATCCAGTCATTACAATGTGCGATTAGCACGTTGTAATGAATGAGGAGGAAAATCCCCATACACCGCCATACTTTATTATGGCAGTATATGGTAGGATCGATCAGACAACCTAGGGTTAAAGTACCCTAGGGGGTCTGAAAATAGTAAAGTTTCTCTACTCTACTCTGTTGGCAGCCATAAAGGCTGGTTGAGGATAATAGTTGTAGAAAACACCTGTTTTTGTTATAGTTTGGCAGCTGAGCACACCTTGGAGATTCTTGACAGGTGTCTGGAATAAACGGCGGCAGGTTATATTTAACCAATTCTAGATCTCTGCTAAGATGAAGTTGTTAATTATGGTCCAGTTAAAACTTATTTGATCCTGACCATTAGAGAAAAAGTACTATAAAAAGAGTTGCCATGTCTCTGGTACCTGCTTTCTGGCGTTTAAAGGGTTAACCAAGCAGAGCGAGGGACAGCCAGGGGGCTGTTGAATCTGCGTTTTGTTATGTTAAGAACTAACCTTGACGTTCACAGAAAGCTGCTTGGAATGTTGTGTTTTGTTATTATGTAGCTCACAGGCAGTTGTAACGCAGTATGCCCTGTATGCCACGTAATGTGCTGGTGACCAACACTTAATCAAAGTGTACCTGGGAATATGCCATACAGTTGAGCCAGGCCTTGGAAAAGGTCCGCAAAAGTGTTTCTGATTCTTTTTTCAGACAGAGACCTCATGACGCATACCCTGAAGCGTGGAAACTACGTGGTGGTGAAGAGATACACCAGAGAGAGAGTCTGGAGCCTCACTATGACGGTCCTTTCCAAGTCCTGCTGACCAGTGCCCCTTCTGTAAAGCTAGAGGGAAGCCAGCATGCTTCCACGCTTTCTATTGCAAGCTTACTTATTCTTCTTGCTAGCTGGTCTCTTCTAACTGACTGTATGCTCAGGGACACCCCAACCATGACTATCACTATATCTATAGGGCTGACCAGGATGCCCCCAGGGTAGGAGACTTCACCTACGGTTGGTGCAACAAGACATTGACCTTCTTTAACATTGACAGCACAGGTAACCCTGTATTAGCAGTGTCTGATGTGTACTGGATTTGTGGGGATAGGAGAGTCAGGTCAAGCCTAGAGGCTGGGAAGGTGAGTGTGCTGTGATAAAGTTTGTGCATTTCTTCCTGGTGATCCCCAAGGATGAGTTTGATCGGACACATAAAGAAAAGATAGAGAATCCTAAGGTATTCTGGAGGTCAAAGAGAGAAGCGCCTACATGACAACGTTTATATAATACAGTAGGAGTACCAAGGGGGGTTCCCAGATGAGTTCAAGGCCCACAATCAGATATGTTGATTGGGATAACTGTTTTTATTGTAATCAACACAGATTTGTGAATTATTTTCGAGATGCTTTCCGGAACCACATGGCTTTGGACATGACCCTTGCTGAGAAGGGAGGAGACTGTAAGATGGTGGGAGCGGCTTGTTGCATGTACATCCTAGATGACATTGCCCCTATGGATCCCTTGAAGAGATTGAAGGACTGTCCAGCGAACCCAAGAGAAACTCAGAAGTGGACGCTATAGCCTTTACTTTGTGGTTGGGGGATTGGAAGGGTTTCCTTTAAGTGGGAGTGATATTGGGGATTGTGATTTTGCTCTTGTCATTGATTGCATGTTATGTGGTCCCCCTCATGAAGTCCATCAAGTATCATGGGTATCAGGAGTTAGACAAGCCAAAGAACCCTTACTCAAGTCACCTACATTTGCATAATGAAGAAATCCCTCTCAGATCAACCACCCCTGAAACATATCAAACACTCCCTTGGAGTAGGGAAAGGTAGGGTAGAGATTTGATTCCCATATGAAATTCCAGGATTTAGAGGGGACTGTTAAGGTAAACCTAGGTGATAAATCAAATCCTGTAATTTCTACTTATTTTCCTAAAATATATAAAAGTTTTGAAGCTAAGGAATGCGGGCCTGACGTCAATGTGCAACAGCAGGGAAGTTCTCCAATCAAGAGACTTCATAAGTTGGGAACTCTCCTCCCTCTTCTGTTTCTTTCCCATTTTTTATCTATATAGTTTTGTGAAACCAAAAAAACCTGAGCAGTACTTATTTTTGTCCTGGGCAACAGCATTAGCAAATCTTGCATCAGCAATTTGTCTGAGTCATCCTTATTGATTAGAAACACGCAGCCAATGCACTCTAAAATAGGATATCTTGAATCCTACCCCAACACATGCGTAGCGTGGAGGAGTAGGAGTTCTGTGGAGGAGTAGGAGTAGCTTGCAGGAGTATCGTTCTGTGGAGGAATAGGCGTCCTGTGTAGGAGTAGGAGTAGCGTGGAGGAGTAGGCGTTCTGTGGAGCAGGAGGAGTAGGTGTTCTGTGGAGGAGCATGCGTAGCGTGGAGGAGTAGGCGTTCTGTGGAGGAGTAGGCATTTAGTGGAGGAGCAATCGTTTTGTGGAGGAGCAGGCTTTCTGTGGAGGAGTAGGTGTTCTGTGGTGTAGTAGGCGTAGCGTGGAGGAGTAGGAGTAGTGTGGAGGAGTAGGATAAGCGTGGTGGAGTAGGATTAGCGTGGTGGAGTAGGATTAGCGTGGTGGAGTAGCGTTCTGTGGAGGAGTAGGTGTTCTGTGGAGGAGTAGGAGTACTGTTTAGGAGTACGCGTTCTGTGGGGGAGCATTCGTAGCGTGGAGGAGTAGGGTCGAGGAGTAGCGTGGAGGAGTAGGCGTTCTGTGGAGGAGTAGGTGTTCTGTGGAGAAGTAGGCGTTTTGTGGAGGAGCAGGCGTTTTGTGGAGGAACAGGCGTTTTGTGGAGGAGCAGGTGTTGTGTAGAGGAGCAGGTGTTGTGTAGAGGAGCAGGCGTTGTGTGGAGGAGCAGGCGTTGTTCTGTGTTTTTCTGTGTAGGTTGTGTACTATCCCCCCACCATGTCCCAGGAAGACATATACTGATTTGGAGGTATATAATTATATGGTCTCTGATATGGAATCTGCTAGTGGGGACGAGTGTGTGGACTTTTTATTTGTGCACCTAGTCCTCACAAAGCGACTCTGAGGAACCCCCGAGAAGGCGCTTTCGTAGTAGTGCTGAAGTGCCTTCGACTTCTGAAGTGCCTAGGTACAAGGACAAGAGAGAGCTTGCATCATGATTTTTGGGGTGTTTGACCCCATAGCAGGAGCTGGGCACAAGATGAGATAATTGATATTTTGTACTATGCACTATGCATTATCCTTGGGGGTCCACTTGTGGGGTTAAAACGCTCACTACACCCCTAGATTAATTCATGGAGAAATGTAGTTTTCAAATAGGGTCAGTTCTCAGGGGTTTCTACTGTACTGATCCCTAAAGGCATCTACAAATGTTTAAATCAGATTATTGCCATGTACCCGGGAGAAACTGCATGATGATTTTTGGGGTGTTTGTCTCCAGTGGCATAAATTGGGCAAAATACTTTTGACACTACAATGACAAATTTAGAAAAATTGCAAAGCAAATTTTACTCTACACCGTTCAATTTGTGTTCTATTTAAGCCAGGATCTTATGGGTTAAAATGTTCATATAACCCTAAATAAATTCTTTGAGGGTTGCCCTTTCCTTAAATGGGGTCACTACTTGTGGGTTTCTATTCTACTGGTACCTCAGGGGTGCCACAACACCAGTCTAGTCAAAAGGGTGCTCCAAAACCTAGATTTTGCTTGTCCCTTCTCAAGCCTGCTGTGTCCCCAGCCTGTATAGACTATTGCCACACATGGGGTATTGCTCACCCGTAGTAACCCACAGAATGATTATTGGGGCGTTTATCCACAGTTGCATTAGTTGGGCTGAATACATTTCTTCCTACTATGGCACATTTGAGAAAACAATTCAATTTTTACGCTGCCCCCTTCATTTTGTATTACATTTGGCCAAGCATCTCAGGGGATAAAATGTTCATACAACCCTAGATAAATTCTTAAGAGGGGTGCCCTTTCCTAAAATGGGGTCACTATTTAAAAATGGGGGTTTCTATTGAACTGGTACCTCAGGGGCACCCCAACACCAGTCTAGTGACAAGGGTGCTCCAAAATTTCACTCTTTCCCTTCTCAGCCCTACAGTGTCCCCAGCGTGTCAATTATTGGCACATATGTGATATTGCCGTACTTGGGACAACTCGCAGAATGATTTTTGGGGTGTTTGTCTAAAGTGGCATGGGTTGGGCACAATATATAAGGTGCTAAAATTACACTTTTGAAATAAAAAAAACATTTTTGATCTGCACTATTTACTTTGCATAAGATTTTGACCAGCATGTTGGGGGTTAAAATGCTCACCACACCCCAGATAAATTCTTTGAGGGGTCTAGTTTCCAAAATGGTGATATCTTTGGAGGTTTTCTATTGTACTGTTACTTCAGGGGCTCTTCAATTACACTGTGGTACCACAAAACATTTGTAGCCAAATTGGCCTTCCAAAAGCCAATGGTACGAACTCTGTTATGGACATCCCTGTGCGACGAATCAGCAGTTGACATCCATATGTCTGGTATTGCCGTACTCGGAAGAAGACTCGGAAGAATTTTGGGATGTATATTTACCTTTAAAATTTCTTCTGAATGTGTCCATTTTAGGGCTAAATGAGAATAATCTTATTCAACAATTGAAAGGGTTAACAGACTTCTCAAATACTGATTTGAATAGTTTGAGATGTTAGGTTCATAAAATGGTGCTACTTGGGGGCGTGACCAGAAGCCGATGCGAGTGGTCGCGTAGTGTGGGAGCACTACCTACCCAGAGCTACATCAGCCATAATTCAGCGGGTTCACCTTGTCCCACAATGGGAAACCGGAGAGGACCGTCTAATAGGCTCTCCAGGAGAGACCCCAGTGCCGCAGCCAACGGCAGATTTTTTCAAAAAGCGGAGTGCGGAGGTCCCGTGCGAGAAAACCAAAGTGGCGCCGGCACATGCACTGCAAAAAAGTGATTTCCCTCCCCCTGTCTCCTCTATGCCACAGTGCAGCCCAAGCTCATCAGCAGTAGTGATAATGCAGCATCCTTCTGCAAGTGCCCACCAACCCACTAACACAGCCCACCCACAGGGAGATGTGGGCAAAGTGGAGAATGACCCTCTTTTCCACCCTCAGTCTACCTCACCCGGAAGGCAGTCCCACACGCTGTGTGCTGACGCTGTGCAGCAGAGGAAGCATGGAGATATTACCTGCAATACCCGCTGTGAACACCAGAGATCCCCAGCTCCCTCTTTAACTCCTCCAACACCAGGCAGTGCTATTCACATTAGCATATAAACTCATTAAAGTTTACAAAAGGATAGCCGGGACGTAAGGATTAGCCCAAAAAAGGCTATCCTTACGTCCCATTCATCCACCTACCACCCGTTCTACCTTTATAGGTAGAATCGTGGTGGTAGGTGCCCTTTAAGGTAGTACTGTGTAACATGTATGCCCCTAACTTTTAAGAGATGGTCCTGGCACTTGCTGGTCCTTTTTGGGCGCCCTGGAGTCTTTTTGGCAACAGTGGAACCTCTCTCCTTGAATTCCTTGATGATGCGATAGATTGTTGACTTAGGTGCAATCTTTCTAGCTGCGATACTCTTCCCTCTTAGGCCAGATTTGTACAGTTCAATGATGACTGCAAGTGTTTTTTTAGAGATAACCATGGTTAACAGAAGAGAAACAATGATGCCAAACACCAGCCTCCTTTTAAAATGGGATTTTCACACACAACCATCTCTAGGGTTTACAGAGAATGGTCCGAAAAAGAAAAAACATCCAGTGAGCGGCAGTTCTGTGGGCGGAAATGCCTTGTTGATGCCAGAGGTCAGAGGAGAATGGGCAGACTGGTTCAAGCTGATAGAAAGGCAACAGTGACTCAAATCACCACCCGTTACAACCAAGGTAGGCAGAAGAGCATCTCTGAACGCACAGTACGTCGAACTTTGAGGCAGATGGGCTACAGCAGCAGAAGACCACAACGGGTGCCACTCCTTTCAGCTAAGAACAGGAAACTGAGGCTACAATTTGCACAAGCTCATCGAAATTGGACAGTAGAAGATTGGAAAAACGTTGCCTGGTCTGATGAGTCTCGATTTCTGCTGCGACATTCGGATGGTAGGGTCAGAATTTGGCGTCAACAACATGAAAGCATGGATCCATCCTGCCTTCTATCAACGGTTCAGGCTGGTGGTGGTGGTGTCATGGTGTGGGGAATATTTTCTTGGCACTCTTTGGGCCCCTTGGTACCAATTGAGCATCGTTGCAACGCCACAGCCTACCTGAGTATTGTTGCTGACCATGTCCAACCCTTTATGACCACAATGTACCCAACATCTGATGGCTACTTTCAGCAGGATAATGCGCCATGTCATAAAGCTGGAATCATCTCAGACTGGTTTCTTGAACATGACAATGAGTTCACTGTACTCAAATGGCCTCCACAGTCACCAGATCTCAATCCAATAGAGCATCTTTGGGATGTGGTGGAACGGGAGATTCGCATCATGGATGTGCAGCCGACAAATCTGCGGCAACTGTGTGATGCCATCATGTCAATATGGACCAAAATCTCTGAGGAATGCTTCCAGCACCTTGTTGAATCTATGCCACGAAGAATTGAGGCAGTTCTGAAGGCAAAAGGGGGTCCAACCCGTTACTATCATGGTGTACCTAATAAAGTGGCCGGTGAGTGTATTCCGCCATGAGAAAAATAGCATATTTTAAGCCTATTTCATAAATTGTATATCTTCTATAGCAGAGAATAAAAGTATAAATGAGATACATGAATAAGAACCTTGATCAAAATTAGAGAACACTCTCAGATACCTGCAAGTTAGGGTGGATTCACATTGGAATGTGGGTGGTGTGTCCGTTGCGCATCCGTTTAAGGTTTTAAGATTCAGCACCTGGTTCCCCAGCCTCATCAGTGAGAAAAACAGACCTGTCTTCGGTTTTGTTTTTGGACCCATAGAATTTCAGTGCTTTCCTTGATCCACATAATTGAAAAACAGCAGACAGGTCTCAAATTTTTTTTCCATGGACGACAGATCCTTGAAAAAAAAAATGCAATGTGAAAACATCCATTGAAAACAATGGCTCACTAAGGCATCCATGAAAATCACGACGACCAGGCCCCTTTTTCATTTTTGAGTTTTCATTTTGCACTCCCCACCTTCAAAAATTCACACCTTTTTTTATTGTGAGGGCTTGTTTTCTGCATAGCAACTTGCACTTCATAGTGACAGTATTTAATATTCCATGCCATGTACTGGGAAGCGCAAAAAAAATTCCAAATGCAGTGAAAAAATGAATTTGAGCCGTTTTCTTGTGGGATTTTACGGCTTTCAGTGTGCTCCGCCAATGACACATTTCCTTTATTTTTTTGGCTGGTATGATCACGGGGATACCAAATTTATATAGGTGCCTATAATGTTTTTATACATTGACAAAAATTAAAACCTCCTGTACAAAAAAAAGAATTCTTCATTTTGCCATGTTCTGGCGCTAATAACTTTATATTTAAATAATACTTTGGTGTACGGAGCTGTGGCCGGTGCAGTTTTTTGTGACTTTTGATAACAATTTCAATGCTACTATTTTAAGAGCTGTACGGCCTTTTGATAATTTTCATAGAATTTTTTAAAATGGCAAAAAATTGGCATTGTTCGACTAAAAAAGTTATTATATTTTGATAGATTGCACATTTTTGGACGAGGCGATACTTAACATTCTTACTAGAAATGAGCGAGCACTAAAATGCTCCAGTGCTCGTTATTTGAGTCAAACCTTTTCCGATGCTCGAGTGCTCGTTTCGAATAATGAACCCCATTGAAGTCAATGGGAGACTCGAGCATTTTTCAAAGGGACCAAGGCTCTGCACAGGGAAGCTTGGCCAAAAACATGGAAACCTCAGAAAATGATGGAAACACCACGGAAATGGACAGGAAACAGCAGGGGCAGCATTCATGGATGCCTCTGAGGCTGCTTAATCGCACCATTATGCCAAAATTATGGGCAACAGCATAGAGATGACAGAGTGACCCAGTGAGGCGAGATAGCATCTAAACCACCCAATAATTGACCCTGACACTATAGGGGATGGCATGCAGAGGCAGCGGCAGCAGCGGCAGGCTAGAGAGTGGCATGGCGACATACCCCAAATGGACTCAGGCTTCAAACCAATTTTAAAAATTCCTTTTGGCGAGGATAACGTGTAGCACTGTACTTATAAGTATTTGGCCTGGTTATGGCGGCAGAGAGGAACCAAAGGAGGTGAGCAAGAAGCGCTGAAATGATTTCCTATGTGAACAAAAGGTTGTATTTAGTCGATAACACAGCATGGCGGCGACAGAGTGACCAAGTTCCATAA
Source organism: Engystomops pustulosus (assembly GCF_040894005.1). Classification (NCBI taxonomy): domain Eukaryota; kingdom Metazoa; phylum Chordata; class Amphibia; order Anura; family Leptodactylidae; genus Engystomops; species Engystomops pustulosus. Next base: position 111,306,543 of record NC_092416.1, on the reverse strand, counting down.
CGTATCTGGCCCGAAAAATGAGCCTGACACAGCTCGTTTGCTAAGGGGATGACATGTGGAGGCAGCTATGGAGACGACGTGTGGAGGCAGCTATGGAGACGACGTGTGGAGGCAGCTATGGAGACGACATGTGGATGCTGCTATGGAAACAACGTGTGGAGGCAGCTATGGAGATAGCGTGTGGAGGCTGCTATGGTGACAGCGTCTGGAGGCTGCTATGGAGACGACGTGTGGAAGCAGCTATGGAGACGACATGTGGAGGCTTCTATCGAGACGACGTGTGGAGGCATGTGGGGGGAAGGACGCGCACTCAGTCATACAGCTTTGTATCCATTGTCAAAATGAGTGACCCATATAAAACACCAGAAAATCACAGCCAGTAAAACACCCGAAAATGTAGCCTGACACTTGCTAAGAGGACGACGTGTGGAGGCTGCTATGTACACGACGTGTAGAGGCAGTGGGGATGGTAAGGCAGTGGGGTGAACGTAAGGAGGTGAGAAAAGAGGAGTGAAAAGATAGATTTTAGAGGTAAAAGGTTATAGTAGTAGATTAAAGTTGCTGCAGTTAAAACAATGTTAGTTGGATCTTGGGATGGAGCTGGCGGTTCGCTGCCAGGCGAGCTTTCGCCTGTCCAAGCCCCTGCCTCTCGGAATGTTTACTTGGAAAAAATTATCATTTTCAAAGTATTCTTTTGAATACTTCATCTACGAATAATGGAATAGCATTTCGGTTCTATTTTTTTTTTTTTTCGGAAATGGTTTCATGATTAAGAGCGACGGTATGGGGCATCCATATTTCGCCGCTATGATTGAAACTTCAGGTCTCCAGCATGGCGGCGACAGATGAGCCGAGTTCCATTACGTATCTGGTGAAACACCCGAAAATTCTGCCTGATACAGCTCGTTTGATAAAGGGACGATGTATGGAGGCAGCTATGTGGAAGATGTGTGGAGGCAGTGGCCGCAGCCTCAGGCTGGCGATTGTCCAGGCGACATAACCAGAGTATACTCCGGCTACAAACAGCATTTCTAAAAACCTTTTGTGTACGATCAAGTGTAGCACTGTTCTTATAAGTATTTGGCCTGGTTATGGCGGGGGAGGGGGTCGTAAAGAGATGCGTAAGTAGCGCTGAAATAATATCCTTCATAGATAAAAGTTTGGCGGTATATTTTGTGGATAACACAGCAGGGTGGCGACAAAGTTAACAAGTTTTTATTGGAAGCCGTTAAAACAACCCAAAATTTTGCAGGACACAGCTCGTTTGCTAAGGGGACGACGTGTGGAGGCAGCTATGGGAATGATGTGTGGAGGCATGTAGGGGGAGACGCGCACTAAGTCATGCAGATTTGCATGCATTGTGAAAATGAGTGACCCATATAAAACGCCAGAAAATCACAGCTGGTAAAACACCAGAAAATGTAGCCTGACACAGCCCATTTGCTAAGGGGACGACGTGTGGAGACAGCAATGGAGATGATGTGTGGAGGCAGCAATAGAGACAACGTGTGGAGGCAGCAATGGAGACAACGCGTGGAGGCAGTTATAAAGACGGCGTGTGGAGGCAGCTATAAAGACGTTGTGTGGAGGCAGCTATAAAGACGACGTGTGGAGGCTTCTATGGAGACAATTACATTTGGATAGTGCCTATATGTGGCAGTCCAAAAAAGTTTTCAAAATAGAGAACCGGGTTGGTGGCCCTCCAGAAAAATTAAATAGATAGAGTACGTGTATGTGGCACTCCCAAAACATTTGTAATGCTGAGGGCTGCGAATGTGGCCCTCCATAAAAATGTAATACTTACAGTACTATAGCTAGAGCCAGTTGGCCCTGGCAAAAAATAGCCAGTTGCCTCTGCTTTAGTGTACAAAGAGGAGGAGAATGAGGATGAGGAATGCATACATGAGAATTATTCAGGTTGAGCTGATTTCACCTGGTGGAGAATGGAAATCATGAGAAATCCATGCTTGATTCATCTTGACAAGCGTCAGCCCGTCAGGACTGTCAGTCGATAGGCGTGTACACTTATCGGTGATGATGCCACCAGCTGCACTGAAAACCCGCTCTGACAACACACTAGCGGCAGGGCAGGCAAGAACCTCCAAGGCGTACAGCGCCAGTTGGGGCCAGATGTCCAGCTTTGAAACCCAGTAGTTGTGTGATCATTTAGGACAATGGTATGGTCAGCTACGTACTTCCTCACCATCTTTCTATAAAGAGCACCCCTACTCTGACAAGACTGGGAAAAGGTGACAGTGTCTTGCTGGGGTGACATAAAACTGGCAAAGGCCATGTAAAGTGTACCCCTGGCAGTGCTGGACAAGCTGCCTGCTCGCCTACTTTCCCTCTCTACTTGTCCCGCAGAAGTACACCCTCTGCCGCTAGCGGTGTCAGATGGGAAAGACTGTTTCAGCTTCAACTTCATGCTGACCAGAGAGTTTTTCAACAGGCCAAGCAGCGGGATGGTGAGGCTGATGATGGCGGCATCGCCACTGACCATCTGTGTTGACTCTTTAAAGTTACTCAGCACCTGACAGATATTAGACATCCACGTCCACTCCTCATTATAAACTTGAGGAAGCTGACTGACCTGACTAGCAGTTCTGGTGGAAGTTGACATCTGGCAGTCTACAATTGCTCTGCGCTGCTGGTAAACTCTGGATAACATGGTTAATGTGGAATTCCATCTCGTGGGCACGTCGCACAACAGTCGGTGAGCGGGCAGTTGGAGTCCTGAAATGCGCACAGATGCGGCACACCTTCGTGAGCAAATCAGACAGATTGGGGTATGTCTTGAGGAACTGCTGAACTATCAGATTGAACACATGGGCCAGGCATGGCACATGTGTCAGTCTGCCGAGTTGCAGAGCCGCCACCAGGTTACGGCCTTTGTCACACACAACAATGCCTGGCTTCAGGTTCAGCGATGCCAGCCACAGATCGGTCTGCCCCGTGATGCCCTGTAATAGCTCTTGGGCGGTGTTCCTTTTATCGCCTAGGCTCAGCAGTTTGAGCACCGCCTGCTGTCGCTTAGCGACATCACTGCTGCTGTGCCGAGAGCTACCGACTAATGGCGCCATGCCCACGGATGGTAATTCAGAGGAGGAGCTGGAGGAGGAGGAGGCATAGTAGGCCTGAGAGACCGTGACCAAGGTAGGCCCCTCAATCCTCCGCAGTATATGAGCGGCCCCACGGTCATATTCGGTCCCAGCCTCCACCAAGTTAACCCAATGTGCCATCAGCAATATGTAGTGGCCCTGCCCGGCAGCACTCGTCCACGTGTCCGTAGTTAGGTGGACCTTGTCAGAAATGGCGTTGGTCAGGGCACGGATGATGTTGTCTGACACGTGCTGGTGCAGGGCTGGGACGGCACATTTGGAAAAGTAGTGGTGGCTGGGGACCAAATACCGAGGGGCGGCCGACGCCTTGAGGTTGCGAAAGGCCTCGGTCTCTACCAGCCTATAGGGCAGCATCTCCAGGCTGAGTAATTTGGAGATGTGGGCGTTGAGGGCTTGGGCGTGTGGGTGGAACTGTATTTCCTCTTGCGTTCCAGCGTCTGGGGTATAGACAGCTGAACGCTGCGCCTGGAGTCATTGGTGGACGCTGTGGAGGCAAAGGTGCGGTTTTCGAGCGGGAGGTGTTTGTGGCGGGGTCTTGGGCAGGGGGCTGACTAGCAGAGGCAACAAATGACACAGGGGAAGGAGCAGTGGTGGGCCCGGCCAGAGGGGTGTTTAGCACTCATATGCTTGCGCATAATGGTGGTGGTTAAGCTAGTAGTGGTGGAACCCCTGCTGATCCTGGTGAGGCACAGGTTGCACACCACAGTCCGTCGGTCATCCGCTGTTTCTTTAAAGAACCTCCAGACTTGAGAACATCTAGCCCACGACACATGAGCTTCACTATGTGAAACATTTGGCGCTGATGCACCAGCTCTGGCCCTCTCCGTCTGGTCTCCCCACTGTCTCTTCCAACCTGTTCTGTTATAGGACTCGCCTCCGTATCAGAAGCACTGTCTTCACCCGGCCTATCAACCCAGCTTGGGTCTGTCACCTCATCATCCTCCGATCCCTCAGTCTGTTCCCCCCTGTCTGTCTGACAACCGTGTCTCCTCATCGTCGGACACCTCTTTGCACACTTCTTCCACTACGTCAACAATGTCATCATCACCCACAGACTGCGACCGTTGGAAAACCTGGGCATCGGGAAAGAGCTCAGCAGCAACCTGAGAAGTGTTTTTTTTTTATTCTGGGAAGGATCCAGAAAACAGTTCCTCAGAGTATGTCGGATCAAATTCCAAATTTTCCTGGGAGGGGGCAGACTGGGGGGAAGGAGGTTGAGGTGGAGGAGCTGGAGAAGTGCTCACTTGGGTAACATGGGTGGACTGCATGGAAGACTGACTGGTGGAAAAATGACTTGAAGCATTGTCCGCAATCCACCTGTTCGGACTGTTGTGGCCTCAAAAGTGCTCTACCTCGAGTCCCAATAAGTTGAGACATGAAGCTAAGGAGTGTAGCTCTGCGGCGTTCCCCTGCTGCCTCATCAGCAGGTAGTGTCTCACCCCGCCCAGGACCACGGCCTTTGACACCTGCAGTAATTGGATGCCCTCGTCCTCTACCCTTAGCCCTCGGGTTCAACATTTTCCAAATAAAAGTCTATTTTATAGACAAAAGAGAAATTTAAACTGTAAATTTTTTTTGGTAATTTTTTTTTATGTTTTTTTTTTTGGATTTATAGAAGAACAAAACGTGCAGAAGAAATCAGACAGCAACCTCAGAAGATGATTGCTATGGCAAGTTTCTAACCAACACAGACAATTTTTTTTAAATGTCCCAGTATTGATGTGAACAAAAGACCGTATTTGATTACGCCACAAGTGATGTACAGTACGCTGTGAGAATGTGGATTGGGATTTCTGGAGACTAGCTTGCTAAACAGTAGCAGGCACAACCGTTCAACTACAGTAGACAAAATTTGATTGCTGTAACGGAGATTTCCCACCCCCAAAATAATTTAAAAGAGAAATTTTTTGTTGTTGTTTTTTTTGTTTTTATAACTTTTTTTTTTAAATTTCTTTATGAACAAAACACGCTGAAGAAATCAGAAAGCAAACTGAAATGCGAATTGCCGAATGTCCCGGTACTAATGTGAACAAAAAACCGTATTAGATTACGCCACACGTAACATACAGTACGCTGCACCGGCAGAGAGAATGTGGATTGGGATTTCTGGAGACTAGCTTGCTAAACAGTAGCAGGCAGACTAAGCTAGATGAAATTGCATTCGCACCACTGACAGCACACAAAAGGATTTTGTGCTGTGACTTTCACTTTCACTTTTGAAAAAAAAAAAAAAATTGGCAGACTGTGCCTAATTCAATCAAGCCCCCAATAAATTGTCCCACTTAGCTGTTTGAAATAGATATGTGTCACTAAGAGCCAAAAATAACGTTCGCAAGTCTCCCTGCAAATTCGTCACAATATGGTAGTAGCTGCACTACTAATGCCAGCAAGCCCAGCCACAAGCAAATTAAAAAAAAAAAAAATAACACTATTGTAGCCCTAACAAGGGCTGTTGGGTTCTTGTAGAATCACTCCTGCCTAACACTAATCTAATAGAACACCCTAACGCTATCCCTGACCAGCAGCAGCTCTATCCCCAACGGCATTCAGGCAGAGAATGATCCCAACACCGCGGGGAGTGGCTAGTATATTCCTGGGTCACCTGATCAGGCCAGCCAACCTCTGCTATCGAAATGTAAGTGTACCACGTGATGCTGGGTGTACTGCAGAGTCTCCTGGCTTGTGATTGGCTCTGTTTCTGGACGCCAAAAATAAAAACGGCGGGAGATGCCATTTTCTCAAGCTGCCGAAATATTCATCCGAGTAACGAACAGTTGCGAGTAAGCTAATGCTCGAACGAGCATCAAGCTTGGGCGAGTATGTTCACTCATCTCTATATGCAGTATTGCCTGATGTCAGTACAAAAAGCTGTAATAACAATTAGGTTGATCTGCATCGATAGTCATGTGATGAAGTTTGTATACATGTGACTGGCCCTCTGTCATTGAAGGGGTTAATGAAACAGCATTTGGAAACAACACCCACAGTAATCATGTTGCAATGAGTCCTATACTGTTAAGACTTTGAAACTAATGAACAAGTGTGCTGATCTCCTGCTGCTTGATTAACAAAAGACACAGGTAACACATCTCTGACATCCTTGCTGCCTGAATAACAAAGGACTCCATTAACACATCTGATCACTGGGAAAGGAGGACTCTTTCCTGGTAGTCATGACAACAATGATAAGTGAAGCCGTGCAGTGGACTTTGGATTTGGAGCTGTATATGATTGGCTTTTTTCTTTTCTCTTTTTACTCTAGGGTGCCACAGTATATAAACACAGTGGTTATATGTAATAGTATCACTGTAGATATAAAATATTACACACAATGTATTTGTTTCACTTTTAATTTAATGGTAAATATATGTATTTGTGATAAAAAGAAAAAAAGTTTGTATAACAGGAAATGATGTCACTAAGAAATGGGTGTATATATATGTGCATGTGCACACTCTTTGTATGCTTGACAAAGATTCATGGTGAATCGAAACGTTGCATTTTTTTCCATGCTTGTGTGAATAAAGGTTTAACTTTTTTTCATCATATTGGATGCTGTGGCCTTCTCTTTTTTATTTGGCTTGCACTATATACATCAATACCCCAAGTAGTAGCAATCGATGCCCTACAATACCATCTCAAGAAATAAAGTAAGTACAGCACAGATCTGTAGGAATACATGTTGGAAGTTTGTCATTTTCATTTGAAACACAATTATTTCATATTTGATAAGCAGTTCTTCCTGCGGGTCTGTGGTGTCAGTATGGGGGCTAAGTTCTCTCCCTCCTTGGCATACTTGGTCATGTCGTGAAGGGTGCCATGTCGAGTGGTACGGCAGATACATCGATGACCACCTATTGATTTGGAGGGGTGATGTGTCTGCCGTGCCACTCTTCATGGCATACATAAATGATAATCAATTTAATTTAAGCTTTACACACGCTGTGCAAAAACAAAGTATTAAGTTTCTAGACTAAAGGCTCACTGGAATCACTGATTCCATAGTGGTGACTCAAACTTACAGGAAAGAAACATCAGGCAATACAATAGTCAGCATCCACATCACATAATAAAGGCTGTTCCAATAGGGGAATTAAACCATGCTAAATGCATTAAAGCACAATAAAAAAGATTTTCTGAAGTGATTTCCTCGAGCTGGATCTGAACAATAACTTTTTGCTGTGTTAGTCTTGCACTCGATCCCTCTCTGGGGTCAACGCATACAGCAGGTCTGCATGTGTGTATTTAGGTCATACCTGAACCAGTCATCGACTTTTGTCTTTCATTTTTTGTTTGTTTTGGTCTATTGTCTGTTCATTTGTAGTCTTCCCCCCTACCAAGTCCTTTCATATGTGTCCTTCTCTTGGTGTTCTTTCCTCCTTCTCCCCTGCTTTCTCTTTACTGACATACACAGGGCTGCATCATGAGTCATACCCCATTATCGTTCTGTTCCTTCAATGTCAAGGTCCTTAATGTGCTGGCAAAGATAGGCCAAATACTCTACCGTCTTAACAAGCAAAAGGTCACAGTAGGCCTGTTCGAAGAAATGCACTTTGTTGCTAAAGCAGTACAGGCCTGCCCAACAAATCTGTATTCTAAATGGTACCATTGCCCACATCCAGACAGTAAGGTAGGCGGAGTGTTAATAGCATTCCATAAATCCTTCCAGTATATATTATTAGACTCCAAAACAGTATAAGAAGTGCTGTTTTCTTACCATCGCTAATGTGTATTTCCCTAATTCAAATAAGGTATCCTTTGATGTTACAGAATTACATTCATTGGCACAGTTTGCAGATGGCTTGGAAATCATTCTGGGTAGTGACTTCAACAAGTTGATGAATGTGGACCTAGATACTGCTACAGCTAGGTCCTCTATTTCTTTTGCCGAATGCCACAGATTAAGGGCCAAATTCCGAGCGCTTCATTTGGTAGGCATGTGGCGCACATTACACCCCACAGAGAGAGAATACAGCTACCACTCTCTACCACAGACCTCTTATTAATTTCACAAAGGCTGCTAGATATGCTTCCTAGGTGTTCCATTGATACTTTCCTATGGTCTGACCACGCCCCTGTATTAGGCTTCTTGGAAAGCTCCCCTTTCTCAGGCAGAAAAGGCACATGATCATCTCCTAGATGATTCTTTATGTGCAGAAGAGATTAAGGCTGCAATCTGCACCGTCTCTGAAAATCCTGTCCTGAATAATCCCCCACCCATCCTTATCTGGGAATCCCTCAAGTGTAAATTACAAATCATTTTCAGGTCTCATGGGGCCAGGTTGAAATGGGAGAGAGCCTGTAAACTAAAATCCTTGTTGCTTTCTCTAGCAGACAAGGAGTGTGCTAAAAAATCTACCCCTTTGGAGACTTTAAAAGTACTATCCATCTTTGATCAGAAGTACCGCTGAGCAAAGGAACGTTTGCTAAAGGGTTTCTTTGAATACAGTGACAAATGTGGGTCTCGGTTAGCTAAAGCAATCCACCACATTCTCCAAAGACCCTTATCTTTTCTATAAACTCCCCAAGCAAAGGATTGGTCCATAAAGAATACCAGATTTTAGATGAGTTCTCTTAACTTTTTATTCTGATTTATGCAACATTGGGATAGTGAGTCCATTTCCCTCTTTGGTCTCAGCAACTTACAGTTATCTGGAGACAAACTCCCTGCCCTTCATTCCAGCCACTGAGGCCTCATACCTGGAGAATCTCCTCCCTGGAGAAAGAAGTCGTGTTCGTCATTCAAAACCTCAAAACCGGTAAAAGTCTGGGGCTAGACGGTCTCACCTCTAGATTCTATAAGTCTTGTAAACTCGAATTATTGCTCCTGCTCAGTAAGGCATTCAACTCTATCTCTCGGGATTGTCCCTTCCCAAATCAAGCCTTACAGGCTTACATAACAGTGATATCTGAACCAAGAAAGGACCATACACATTGCGGTAATTTCTGACCATTGTCCCATTTAAATATTGACACAAAAATGTTTGCTAAGTTGCTTGCCCTACGGCTTCAGCCATATACTCCGACAATGATATACCAAGAGCCAAGGGAGGCCAGCGACAATACGATTAAGACCATATGTGAACCCCCATGTGTCTGCTGTGGGGTTTATAGGGGCCACCTTGCGCGTCATTGACCTAGGCCCCCTTATGAGAGAATTATGGCCTTGTATCATGGCCCATACGCCAGAGTCAAGGTAAACAGGGCACTTTCATTAGCATTTTCAATCTCCAATGGGACTGGACAGGGACACCCTTCATCTCCCTTCCTGTATCTTTTGGTGATGGAATAGCTGGCTAATGCTCTCCAGGGCAATCCTGATATTTTGGGCTTGGAGTAGGGGCACATTCACCATAAGATGTCATTGTTCACTCTATTAAATACTTAGGGGCCCACATACCCTCATACCCTCAGACCTACCTCACCTGTACTCCCTTAATCATGAATCTATTACGAATGACCTGACCAAACGGCAGTCCCTAACCCTCTCTGGTTTTTTGAGAATTAATGTGCTCAAGATGGATATCCTACCATGACTCCTATACCTATTCCAACTGTCCCCATGGACATACAATGCGCTTTCTTCACATCACTCCATAAAGTGGCGCGTCACTTTGTCTGGTGAGGTTCCCCTCCTTGCATACGAAGGAACCTTTTCATGAGACCCAAAATTGCAGGTGGAGTGGGGTTGCCAGACTTTTGTTCCTACCATAGAGCAGCCTTAGGGACATGTGTGCTGGACTCCATCATAAATCATCTCCACTCACCTACATCGACATTAACATCTACCCTCACCACATTTGAAGAGATATGTCTCACCAAAGACTCACCCACTCACACCACCTCACTGCTATATACCGTAATAATGGCAAGAGAGACAGGGGACTCAAAACCGTATTATGCAGGGGCTTGGGAGACTGACTTTGGTGAGCAACTCTCGTCAGAGCAATGGTCTACAGTTTTTACCCTGACCCATGTACTCTCCTCATCTTGCAGCCTGCAAGAACTTAACTTCAAGATTCCATCACAGTGGTACTGCACCACAGCTACATTGAAGCAAATCAACTCTCAGATCTCTGATCAATGTTGAAGGTATAAGGGGGACACATTACACATATGATGCACATAAGGTGGGAGTGCCCCCCTAACCCCCTGTTAATCAATTATATTATGCTTTAACTAACTCCACTAGAAGCTTTACACCAGCACAGGCCTTACTATTCGCTCTCAAAAAATCACAAAAATCAAAAAGAGTCTCCCGAGACACTTTCTTGTAGGTTATCTGACAGGTTATCTCCCATTGCTGGAGGTCCGTAGTTATTCCATCAACCAGATTTTAGGAATGGAGGAGCTCTAAGCCATAGACGATGACAGGGGACTTTTTTGATGTTGCCTCTTTTCTCTCTCTTCCTTCTACTTTTGTCCTACCTTCCCCCCATACTCCCTATTGTTCTATCCCATTACTATTCCCTGAGTTATGTCTCTATATATGTGCAGTTTATTTTTATCTTGGATTAAGGTTGAATTCATATGACCCCCGTGAACTTCCTTGGGGTTGGGGCCGAGGATTCTAACAATTATGCCTCTAATAGCCTATATTCCTCCCCCACAGTGGAAGTCAACATCAAGGGGTTCATGTCCAATCGCATAAAAATTAAGTGTGGTACCAGACAGGGGTGCCCCCTTATCCCCATTCTTTTAATTTTGGCTGTGGAGCTTTTGGCCCACCTGGTCAGAGCGAACCTTAAGGGTATTGAAGTAGCTGGTAGGGAACATAAATATGCCCTATATGCGGACAACATTCTATTTCTGCTTACATCGCCTTTGAAGGGGTTTTCCCACTAAAGAAAATTCTCACATTTCAATCCCCTAGTGATGATCATTTTATCCCCCCAGTTTTATTGCTGTTTTAGCTCCTTATCTCTTATCTGCTTAGTGCAAGTAGACACATTATGAACCATCTAGTTTAGTGCGGTGACAATGTGGTTACATTATCAGGGGACAGGATGCATGTACACTTTCATCTGGCTTCTGACATTGTGCTAACAAACACATAGAAAGAGAGATGAGACAGATCAGAGATGATGAGATGCTTACGTTGATTACACAGATTAGACACAGGTTGACAGACTTTTACACTGTTACACTGTGAACTCTGCTACATCTCACAGACAGTAATCTCATCTGCACAATCTCATCCAAGATGGCGGGCGACCCTAAGTCAGAAGTTACAGGGTCCTGTCTAGGGGCAACTGAAATTGTGTACACCAGGACTGATAGAGACAGGTTGGGCTGTGTGATATGTGTGCAATGTGGCATATTTGTTAATAACAGTGAATTAGAGAATGTGTTTTTTTTTTAATCCTGAGTTCATATAAGAAACTTGTCTTCATGGGAATACCTCTTTAACCTTGCTACCCAATCTATATAAGTGTCACGGGTGGTCCTGCGACCCATGTCTCGGGTCTCGGGCTCACCCGTGCCCCTCCGTGTGCCCCCGCTCTGCTACGCAACGACTTATCCCACCTCGCTCCTGCTTCCGGGTCCTCGGGCGTGCGTGAGCGTCCCTGTGTCCTAGGGTGCGCACATGCCGGCTTCACAAGATTTAAAGAGCCAGCGCGCCATTAATTGGTGCTGCCCTTATCCAGAATTCTATTTAACACAGTCTCTCTATAGACACCCTGTTGGGTCTTTGTGCCTCAAAGCCTTAGAAAAGCTTGTTTCCCATGACCTTTACGCTTAATGTGATTTTCTGTTATGACCCCACACCTATTCCCATTATGCTCCTCTGCCGCCAGCCCTGACCTTCTGCTCTGCTTCTGAACCCTGAACCTTTGCTGCCTGTCTTGACCTCCTGCCTCTTCCTGACCACGAACCTGCACCTCTTCTGTACCTCACCTTGGCAGTTACCGAGGACAAAGTCGCACCGTGTCACAACCTGGTTTTACCACACCGCAGCAAGTCCAACCCACTTTGCAGCAGGCTCTGGTGAAAACTGGGTACCACTTGGACTCCGGTCCCAGGTGGCTTGTGTCATCGTCTGTGGTGGTCAAGGGGAAGCCGTCCTTCCGAGGAGGGGGAAGCCGCAGCTTGGGACGGCTCTAGGCACACCGGAGCGGCCTCAGGGGAGGCCGGTGGAGACTCTAGAGCGGCCTCAGGGGAGGCCTGATGGAGACTCTGGAGCGGCCTCAGGGGAGGCCGGTGGAGACTCTGGAGCGGCCTCAGGGGAGGCCGGTGGAGACTCTGGAGCGGCCTCAGGGGAGGCCGGTGGAGACTTCTGGAGAGCCGGTGGAGCTCTAGCAGGCTGCTGAGGCTGCTGCAGAGTCTCTGGAGCAGCTCTGGGAAGCTGTGGAGTCTCTGGAGCAGCTCTAGGAAGCTGCAGAGTCTTTGGAGCACCTCTGGGAAACTGCAGAGTCTCTGGAGCAGCTCTGGGAAGCTGCAGAGTCTTTGGAGCAGCTCTGGGAAGCTGCGGAGTCTCTGGAGCAGCACTGGCAAGCTGCAGAGTCTCTGGTGCAGCACTGGCAAGCTGCGGAGGCTGGGACGCCACTGGAGCAGCTGCAGGAAGCTGCAGAGCCACTGGAGCAGCTGCGGGAAGCTGCAGAGCACTGGAGCAGCTGCAGGAAGCTGCAGAGCCACTGGAGCAGCTGTGGGAAGCTGCGGAGCCACTGGAGCAGCTGTGAGAAGCTATGGAGCCACTGGAGCAGCTGCGGGAAGCTGTGGAGCGACTGGAGCAGCTGCGGGAAGCTGCAGAGCCGCTGGAGCAGCTGCGGGAAGCTGTGGAGCCACTGGAGCAGCTGGGGGAAGCTGCGGAGCAACTGGAGCAGCTGCGGGAAGCTGTCGAGGCTTGGGCACCGCTGGAGCAGCCCTGGGAAGCTGCGGAGACTTGGGCACTGCTGGAGCAGCTGCGGGCAGCTGCTATCTCCCTTTCTCACCCAATTCCTTACCCAGGTCAGGGCCCCTAAATCCTTCCTTCCTTTTTCCTCTTTCACCCTTTAACTCTTAAAAATGACTTGTGGAGTCAATAAATATGTATAGAAACTATTGTGGTATAATGACTCCCTTTGATGCTGTGCTTTTTACTTTTCCTCCCCCAAAGGTTTATGCTAACCTAGCAAGAGTAAAGTACATGACCACATGTATAATATGAATCTTTTATTGCCAAATAAAGATCATCAAAAACAAAAAAACTGTACTAAAAAAATTTAATTTGTAATCACTCTCCCCCCTTTATAAAAAATAAATAGAATAGTAGTCATTTTAGGTATATCCACATCCCACAAATGCTAGATCTATCAAAATTTTAAAATGCTTATCTAAGTGGATGATCAAACACTGAGTTTGTCCAAGTCACCCTACAGCCTATGAACATCCTCCATAGACTGTATTACACTACACAGCTTAGTGTCCACTGCAAAAATAGACACAGTGCCAGTAATTCCTACCTCTATATCATTAATAAATATATTACATAATAGTGGGACAAGCACAGAACTTTGGGGTACACCACTTATTACTGGTGACCATTTTTTTTTCTTTTAAAATGTTGGATTGTAATAAGAACCAGGATGAGCAACAAAGTTAATTTTAAATGTTATCATTTCATATACAAAATTACATGACTAAAAGAGAAACATGACATAATAGTAATACATCACACATATAGGAGTCATATAGCCTAACTCACATTTTGAGTATAAGCGCCTATTACGGTACATAGTTAAGCTATCTACTAAACCAAATCTTAAACCTCCCTTCCTCCCCCCAATGCCGAGTACACTATGAGAGAAAAGAAGAAAACAAAGAAACACAAAAAAAATGCATTACGTGGGAGAGGACCCACCTGCCCTCGAGGGCTCGAGCTCTTTGACCTTCCATTCTTTCCATATTTCAGCTTCCTTACCATCTATTCTAATACTAGATTCATACCTACTAACTATCCCCACTAGGTTTCGCCAATTGTTAACCTCTGTTTTTTTTGCCCCATTCCAGTCCTTGATGATAATCAGGCGACCCAGAAATAGTAATTTTGAAACTAAGGTTTTCAAGTTTTTGGTCGTAGCTATTTCTGCAGTATATCCCAGGATTCCCAAAATGGGGTAAAAAGGAAGGGCGATGTCTAAGCCTCTCTGAAACTCTACGAAGATTTCCTGCCAGAACTCAATTATGGCGGGGCAAAACCAAAGGATGTGTGCGATGTCAGCAGAACCTTGTTTGCAACGGTGGCATTTTGCATCTGCTTTTAGACCAGCTTTAAACAATATGTGTGGTGAATAGTATACCCTGTATAAAATGTTTACTTGTATAAACTTAAAATTATCATTCAAAGATATCCCGTTAATTCCCCTCTAAATCTTATCCCAATGTTCTTTGCTTAACTCCCTTATACTGTTTCCCCATTTCACCTGACTCGGGAGTACTATCCCTTTATTAATTTCATCCATTATACCTTTGTATATTCTTGATAAATTTTTCTTTGCATATTTCATGTCATATAATTTAGTAAGATTGCTGTGTGCCGTGTGAGTGAAAAAGTTTTGATTGCGTTCGGCTCTAGCCGCGTGTTTTAATTGTGCAAATCTAAAATAGTCTGTGTCTTTTAATGCTAAATTGTGTTTCAATTCTTGAAAATCTTTAATTCCCCCCCCCCCCTGTGAAACAAGTGTATAACTGTATGATTCAGTCCTTTTCTTTTCCAAAAATCCATCCCTTCCAAATTAATAAATTCTTTCAACCAATAATTGCCCCATAGGGGAGTCCATTCAATTGTACCATACACTCCTAAAAAAGTCTTATATTTGTGCCATACTCTGTGCAACATAACTGCTGCGGGGACCCAATACATTTTCTTCTTATTCAATGCGCCGGATTCTAATCCAGCAAAAATATTATCATATACTCCCCCAATTCCTCTAATATCCTTTTGAAGGATATTCAGAGGACAACATACTGAACCTGCGCGGCGATAAAGTAGTGGAAGAAGGATGGTAACGCAACTCCATCTTTTATAATACTTTTCCATAAGAAATTTTGCTTGATCCGGACTCTTGATCTCCCCCATAGTAATTTATTCACGATTGCTCTCAGTGTTCTAAACCATTTGTCCTCAATCCAGCAGGGGCAGTTAGTAATAACATGCAGGACTTGTGGGAGAACCACCATTTTGATCAATCCCACCCTATCTCCTTTACTCAATGGCATTTTAATCCATATTTGATTCCTCTCTTCTAGCTTCTGCACTAATGGGGCTATGTTTAGTCTAGGAAACTCAGAGATTTTTGTGTTAATTTTTATTCCTAGGTATTCAAAACCATCTTTTTTATCTACTGGGCTAAGTTCTGTGATAACATTCCCCGAGGAGTCGTCAATTTTGCATAAGGTAGACTTCTTCCAATTTATTTGCAGACCTGACATTTTCGAAAATTGGTCTATCAAATGCATGACTTTGGGGACTGTTGAAAGGGAGTCAATCAGGGTTAACAAGATATCATCTGCGTAAAGCAGAATTTTGTCCCCCGGACCCGCACAACCACAACCCACACTCTCATTATCTCCTCTAATGGCGGCTGCCAGTGGTTCTATAAACAGAGCGTATAAAAGGGGTGACAGCCTCCCATTGATTTTTAGTCTGGCCTGGGGTTTTGCATAGAAAAGCTTAATGCTCTCAATAAACTTATCGCCCATTTGGAATCTCTTCATTACTTTCCAGAGGAAGAGCCACTCCACCCTGTCAAACGGCTTTGTAGCGTGCAAAGACAGGATGGAGCGGTTCTCCCCCCGTCTAAGCTGGATAGTACCGTACAGTCTGCGCAGATTGGTTTTAATACATTGCCCGGGAATAAACCCGGTTTGATCCTCGTATACGATATCAGGTATTACCTTTTTTAAACGGTTTGCCAACAATTTAGCAAACAACTTCACATCTGTATTCAGAAGTGAAATTGGGCGATATGATTCTCTGGGTCTTTATTTTTTTTGCATATCAGGGTGATGCAAGCCTCATACATAGAGGCCGGTAGCACCCCGTTTATCAAACCTGACTCCCACACTTGTATCAAAACCGGAAATAGAATATCACCCAATTTTCTGTAGACCTCCATCGGGAATCCATCTGATCCTGGAGACGAATTTCCAATGCGGGTACTAAGTGCCAATTCTAATTCCTGTATGGAAATTGGGGACTCGAGCATAGCTCTCTGCTGGTCAGATAATTTAGGTAAAGTGATTTTCCCCAAAAATTCCTGCATTTGACTAGCTGAGCTTTGTGATTCTTTTGTATATAATTCCTGGAAAAATTTCTCAAATTCTTTAATAATTTCGTCCTCGTCTCTGGTCACCTCCCCCGATACTTTTTGTATTGAGTTAATTACTGGGCTAGAGATGTTGGACTTAATTTTATCCGTGAGCCTCTTTCCCGGCTTATGCCCCTCACAGAAATTCTTTTGGCCCCAAAAAAAGGTGCGTTGTTGTGCTTTGTTTACTAGACATATATTGTATTTTTGTTGTGCTGCTTCCAGCTTCTTATTTAGTTCTCCTGATTTATCGTTTATACTTTCCCTTTCCAACTCGATGACCCTTTTTTCCATGAGTAGGAATCATTGACCACAATACCATCCTTCAGCCAGTTTTCAATCCAATTGTAAATAGTTCCTGCCAAACCTCTAGACCTTATTTTACCTGTCAGGCATCCATGAAGACAGTGTCAATGCCTTTGCAAAATCCAAGAACACAATATCCACAGCAGCTCCTCCATCCAGGCATCTGCTCAGCTCTTCATAGAAGCAAATCAAGTTAGTCTGACAACTTCTATCCTTAGTAAACCCATGCTGTCACTTATTATAGTATTTGATGTCACATACTCCAATATATAGTCTTTTAATAACCCTTCCAATATTTTCCCCCCAATGGAAGTTAATCGTACAGGCCTATAATTGCCTGGTGAAGTTCTAGAACTTTTTGAAAATATTGGCACAACATTCGCCTTGCGCCAGTCACTTGCCACCATACCAAACATTGAGGAATCCCTGAATATTTTAGACAGCAGTACAGCAATAACAGAACTTTAAGAACTATGGGGTGTAACCCATCTGGTCCAGGAACCTTGTAACTTGTGGATCTCCTTATCCACTGCCTTACTTCCCCATTCACTGCCCACTTCACCACCCACCAACTTAAGCTGACCTGTCTACCCCTTAAGTGTCTTCCTTTTCCTCCTCTCCAATCCTAGTTTAAATACTCTGCCACCCTGCTAGGATCTTCTCCCCCAGCACAGCAGCCCCCTTCCATTTAGGTGCAAGTTATCTGTGGAAAACAGCTTGTACCCCAATGAAAAGTCAGACCAGTGCTTTAGGATCCCGGATCCTCTACTCTTCTCTACACCAGGATCTGAGCAAAGCATTTAACTCCCCGAGCTCCCGCGGTTTTCTCTGTGTAGCGCATGGCACAGGTAGCATTCCAGAGAATACTACCTTGGAGGTCTTTCCCTTAAGCTTTGAACCAAATTCTTTGAAAATATTCTTCAGGCTCCTCCACCTAGCATCTATTCTGTCATTGGTTTCAATATGGGCCACGACAGCTGGATCATCCCCAGCCCCTCCCTGTAATTTATCCACCCTTTCCACCACATGCCAAACCCTAACACCAGGGAGACAGCAAACCAAGCATTCTTGCCAACAAATTATTCCTGATTATAGAGTCCCCTACAACCACTAGCTGTCTTTGCTTATCTGCACTACCATCCCCCCTACTACTAGCTGGTCTGCTCCCCTGGCTGTTAGGGAATGCAGGATCCGCTAGGGCTGCCTTTTCTGACGCTAACATCTTTGCATCTGTCAGGATTCGGGATGCGTGGATCCAGAGGACCACCGCGGGAGGTGGTACTAGCCGACACCTGGGACTGGAGTCTAAGTGGCACCTGGTCTTCACCAGAGCCCGCCGCAAAGCTGGCTGGACTTGCCGCGGCAATGTACCACCAGGTCGTTCCACATGTGCAACTAGCCCATTGTGGCAGCTGAGGTCAAGGTACCTTAGCAGGAGACAGTCTCAGGGTCAGGTCTAGGCACAGGGTCAGGGCAGGCAGCAGACCTGATGGTGAGTGGCACTGGCGCTGCCATGAGGGACATGGGTCCCGGGAACACTTGTGACAGTACTCCCCTCCCCCCTTCAGCCTCCCCCTCCTCTGCGGGAGGTCATGGACCTCGGGCTCCCAAGTTCTCTCCTCCGGCCCAAACCCCTTCCAGTCAACCAAGAAGAACCGCTTACCCTTCTTCGTCTTTATATCAAGGATCTCCTTTACTTCATAGATGTCAGAGGAGTCAGCCACAGGAGCAGGAGGAGATACTTGTCGGGAGAAGTGTTTCAGGACGACACGCTTGAGTAGGGAGACATGGAAGGAGTTCGTGAAGTGCATGGTGGGAGGAAGATGCAGCTTGTAGGACACCAGATTGATGCAGGTCAGGACTTCGAAAGAACCCAAGAATCGTGGACCAAGCTTGTACCCAGAAATCTTCAGCCAGATGTACCTAGAGGATAACCAGACCTTGTCATCAGGCGAGAAGACAGGAGGAGGCCTGCGTCTCTTGTCAGCCTGGAGCTTGATATGGGCAGATGCTTGTAACAACGAAAGGCGAGTCTGCTCCCAGATGGACTTCAGATCTCGTACCAACTCCTCAACAGCAGGGACATCCAAGGACAGAAGCTGAGGAAGAGGAGGGCGTGGATGCTCTCCATAGACAATGAAGAAGGGAACGCAGCCAGAAGATTTGGAATTCAGTGAATTATATGAGAATTCCACCCATGGCGGACCAGTAGTCTTGACGGGCAAAAACAAAATGATGGAGGTAACATCCAAGAGTCTGGTTAATCCTCTCCACTTGTCCATTGGACTGAGGGTGGTAAGCCGAGAAGAAATCCAACTTTACCTGCAGTTGGCTGCAGAGAAAACATCAGAAGCAGGAAACAAACTGAACTCCCCGATTAAAGACGATGTGTAGAGGAAGACCATGTAGCCGGAAGATATGTTGAAAGAAGAGGCTGGCAAGACGTGGAGCAGATGGCAGACCTGGAAGAGGGACAAAATGAGACATCTTCGAAAACCCGTCAGCCAGCAACCAGATGACGGTTGCCAAAGAAGGATGGAAGGTCTGTGACAAAGTCCATAGCCACTTGTGACCACAGGTGACTGAGTATCGGCAACGGAAGCAAGAGACGGGAAGGCTTATTATGGGAATCGGAGGTGCAGGATCCCACAAAGTCCCGAACATCCTTGACCAAGTCAGGCCACCGGTGGTAGCGGGAGATGAGGGCCACGGAGAGTTGCACCCCAGGGTGCCCAGCCAGACGTGAAGAATGTCCCCCAAACAAAATCCTCTTCCGCAGAGCAGGTCAGACATACGTTTTGCCAGGGGGGAAGCTGCCGAAGATCCAACGGAGCGGCAGTAACCAAATGTTCCGGAGACATGATATGCTGAGGAACCAGCTCTATTCTTCTCCGCAGGTCGGAAGTGGATCATCAGGTTGAAGCGGGAGAAGAAGAATGACCAACGGGCTTTCCTGGGGTTAAGATGTTGAGCTGTCTGGAGGTACGAGAGCTTCTTATGATCTGTATAAGCAATGGATGGTGAGCTCCCTCCAAAAGATATTGCCATTCTTCCAGGGCAAGTTTGATGGCCAAAAGTTCTCTATCCCCTATAGAGTAATTCTTTTCTGCGGGAGAAAAGGTTTTAGAAAAGAAACCGCACGTGAGTATTTGGCTTAGGCCCCTTCTGGCTGAGCACCGCCCCTGCACCTACAGAAGATGCATCCACCTCCAGGATAAAAGGCTTCTCTGTATCGGGTCTAGAGAGAACAGGAGCCGTGGCAAAGGTGGACTTTTACTTTGTGAAGGCTTCTTCAGCCGCAAAGGCCAGAGTTGTGGATTAGTGCCCTTCTTTTTGAGCGCCACGATGGGAGAGACCAGAGTAGAGAAATGTGGGATAGACTGCCGGTAGTAGTTTGCAAAGCCAAGGAATCTCTGATTGGCTCAAAGACCTTCTGGACGCGGCTACTGCAGAACTGCTGACACTTTGGCTGGATCCATCTGGAGACCTTTGTCGGAGATTATGTAACCGAGGAAAGGTGGCTTCGTTGGTGGAACAGACACTTCTCCACCTCGGGGAGGAGAGGTACGCGGCAATAAATCGGGTACCAACCTGTAATTGTGAACTGTGTCATATTAACTGCAAATTGGATGCTATCTGTTTTAATCTAATTCAATAAAGCAAGAATGATAAAATCGGGTACCAACAAATAGGGCAGTCGTAGGGACGGTGAGGCGGCAAAGTCTCTGCCTGCTTTTTGGAGAACACGGAGGAGACCAAGACGGGTACTGGTAGAGTCGCCACCATACAGTGGGACTGCCACTCTTGACCCCCTCCTGTCACCCAGTTCAGTACTGGATCATGGAGCTGCAGCCACAGAAGGCCCAAAAGGATGGAGGACGTGGACCATGGTAGTACATAAAAGGAAAGTCTCTTCTTGTGCAGCACACTGACCTGCAAGAACAGAGGCTTGGTGCAGTACTGGACCGGGTCATAAAGGCTTTGGCCACTGAGAAGCCAATACTGAGAAGCACAGGAATCATCAGGCATGGAGAAGCTTTGCTTACACCTAGAGACGCTTCTCCCAAGAACCCTAGATGCTGGCATTTCCCGGACGCTGGAAATGGACTGGACAAGTCCTGATGAAGTGCTCTGGACTGGCACAATAAAGGCAGAGGTTTCCCTGACATCTTCTGATAGGTTCCTGGGAAGAGAGTCTGGCTCTGTCCACCTCCATAGGCTCTTCTGCAGATGGTACAACCGGAGGCTGGACCGGTCTTTGGAAAACAGGAGCTAGGCAAGGAAGGCTTCATGGACGGACTTGTGGTTGCTCAAGGCGTAACTCTTAGGCACGCTCCCTAAACCACACATCAATCCGGATTGCCAAGGTGATGAGACCACTGAGAGTAGACTGAGTTCTATGTGCAGAGAGCACTGGGTTATAAAGCACCGCACCTGCACAACTTGGGATCTCCATCATACTTGCCAGGCATAAACAGCCGTAGTCTAGGTTCAGCGGCAGGAAGACAGACGGTGGTATTAGTAGCCGCAGGAACCTGTTGCTGGGCGGCTAGCAGCTGTTGCAGCATGGCGGTGACTTGTACCAGCTGTTCACATTGAGCTGCAATCTGCCGGGATTGCTGGACCACGATGGTGGCAAGGTTGGGGAGACCGGGAAGCGGAACCTCGGTGGGATCCATGGCCAGATCTTACTGTCAGGAATCGGGATGCGTGGATCCACAGGACCACAGCGGGAGGTGGTACGAGCCGACAACTGGGACCGGAGTCTAAGTGGTATGGAATTGATGAGGCAGGGTACCACCAGGTCGTTCCACAGGTACGACTTGCCCGCGGTGGCATCCGACGTTGAGGTACCTTAGCAGGAGACAATCTAGGGGTCAGGTCCAGGCACAGGGTCATGGCAGGCGGCAGAGATGCAATGTCAAGTCCAATCCAGGGTCAGCAATGGGAGGTCCAGGCAGATGGGAACGGGAACACAGGCACACAGGACACGAGAACTCAGGAGCAGGAACACACAGGAGCAGGAATGCAGGATACACGGGAACACACAGGAACGCAGGAGACACAGGAACCCAGGAATATCACTCAGGAGCTTTTTCTAAGGCTGTGAGGCACAAAGATCCGGCATGGTGTGATGGGAGAGACAGATTTAAATAGCGTTCTGGGAAATGGTAAGCGCCAATTAACGGTTCGCTGGCCCTTTAAATTTTCTGGAGCCAGCACGCGACGCACGGAGCAAGGATGGGAATCAGGAGCCCGGTCAGGTGAGTGGCGCTGGTGGTGCGTTCGTGGGTCATGAGGGGCACGGGTGAACCCGCGATATGGGTCGCGGGAACACCCATGACAACATCATTGCACAATTTTGCAATTTTGCTTGGGTGTTCAGAGTCAGAATTGGCCTTCTCTTTCTTGGATCCCTTTCTACCCCCTCAATTTACAGTAACCCAGCTACCTACCCGGTCCTCCTGACTTTCTTCTCCACCCTCCACTTCTATGCCGCTTATTGCTTAATCAGTGAGCAGAATACTCCTTTTAAAATTGTCGATTGCTCACAGACGCGCAATATCTTCCTCCAGATCTCTAATTGGGGACATGGGCACATCTGTCGAAGCAGTATTCACCATGGAACTCCTGCTCCAGCAGTGTATACATATGGCAGAGTGTGCACTGGAGCATACCACCAATCTTGCTAGCCATACAAAACTGTGAGGAGTGAATAAATCAAGAGATATAAAATGAAGATTACATGCAGTTCTGTAGACTACTCATTTTTTAAAATCTGCTTGTTTAAACTCCACTTATGTTCACAAGTAGAGATGAGCGAACATACTCGTCCGAGCTTGATGCTCGTTCGAGCATTAGCGTACTCGAAACTGCTCGTTGCTCGGACGAATACTTCGCCCGCTCGAGAAAATGGCATCTCCCGCCGTTTTGCTTTTTGGCGGCCAGAAACAGAGCCAATCACAAGCCAGGAGACTCTGCACTCCACCCAGCATGACGTGGTACGCTTACACGTCGATAGCAGTGGTTGGCAGGGCCGGTTCTAGACAAAGTGGGGCCCTGGGCAAAACTAAAAGTGGGGCCCCAAAATAAAACTATTTTATGACCAGTCACAGTCAGCAAGAGGCTCCATTAGTCTGGTAAATCAAACTGTAATATGGGAGAATTTTATAGGAGGTAGATAAATGATAGGGAGATTTATGGGCAGCATGGTGTCTCCGTGATTAGCACTACAGCCTTGCAGTGCTGGTCAACATCTGCAAAGATTTTGTATGCGTGTGTCTGCGTGGGATTCCTCCGGGTCCTCCGGTTTCCTCCCACACTCCAAAAAATTACTGGTAGGTTGATTAGACTGTGAGGCCCATTGGGGAGAGGGACCGATATTTTCTGAAAGCAGACACTTGCCCCATTTTCAAAATTGCATCAAGGATTTTATAGAAATTGGCGCTTTCATGCAATTTTGATTCAAACTGAAACATTTTATTAAAAATACTTAAAATTTGACTTTGATGGCAAAAAATTTGATCCAAACAGAAAATATTTCCCTTCACATCTCCTAAATGTAATACATTTGTACAGTTCACAAATGTCCCATATTGATATGTTCACATAAATAAATCCCAAAATATCACTAAAACTGTAATAACCAGATATCTGCTTTTCAGCTAGACATTTTTAGACAGTCACAACCTGCAAAATATATCAATAAAACAAAATAAAAAGTAAAGGCGCCATAAAACCTATAGAATTTTGAAAGCAGACAAACGGGCGATGGATTTGGCAATTAACATTCAAAATTTCCTCTAAAATGTGTATAAATCCAGATACCTATATAAAGAAAATCTACTTTCCTAAAACAGTATCACAAAATAAAAGGGAATAAGAGAGAAAGGGCCACATTTATCACTTTGTGCGCCTAAGTGTAGTAGTTGCGCCTAAATTCTGGTGCACTGTTTTCCAGAATTATCACAAGCTACAACCATCTGTGATAAGTATATTTCCTGCCTCTTATTAATCACTTTACTTTAACATAGTTTAGGCACTTACATGTCATCCTGCTACAAGCTCCTCTCTGCTTCTCCCACAGCCCAGAATGAAGATAACACTCACAGCAGCACCCAGGTGTGTGACACCCAGCACCCAGTGACCTCCTCAGCAGGGGCTTCTCCTGGAGGGGATCCCCCAGTGCTGGTCTCCTGCTGCACCCCTGTAATTCTGGCCAGTATCCCCCTCAGAAACACTGGTGATACTGTGCAGAATTACATGGGGGACACTTGTCAGTACTATGTGCAACATTCTGTAATGTTCTCTTCTCTCTTGCTCTGAGCTCAGGATTCTGCAGAATGTTTTGTAAATAGAAGGTGATGAACTGTAAATAGAGTCTGCAGCTCCTGTCTGCAGAGTATCTCATGTCTGTATGATCTGTTCTAGTGTCTGCAGTGTCTGGCTGAGCTTTGCTGCTAGAAATGAGCTGTTCTGCAAAGGGGCTCAGTGCTTTCTTCTCAGTTAACGCCACCTTCGGGCTGGAGTGTTTTTGCGCCCGTTTTTGCGCCTAAATTAAAAGTTGCAAGTGATGAATATCATTAGGCGCAGCAAAACATCTGGATTGCTAGGATAAATGAGGGAAAGCTGGTTATTTTTGCTGCGCAGCTAGCTTGGCGTTTAGTTGCAAAAATGGCACAAAAACGGTGTGCCTGAATGAAAAGGCGCAAAAACAACAGAAAAAAACGATTGATACATGTGGCCCAAAGTGTGTTATTAGATAGTTCTGCATAGAGAAGGGTTAAAAACATGAATATTAGTTGATATTATCCCTTCTCAAAATGTAGTAACATATAAAGTGAATATTCCATTATCTGTGAGGTGCAGCAGCTCCTGTGTGCAGCAAATGCTCCCTGAAGCCTGATGGCTAAGAATCTGGATTGGGGGGGGGTCAATTTCAGGGGCCTGTTTCTCTGGCTCTGTGACACATAGAACCTCACTTCTTTTTTCCTATGAAAGAAGAGAGTCTCCTCTTTTATATGAATCTAAATTTGTGTTTCTAAAATGTAGGAAAACGGAGATATTAACTGTTAAACTGCCGTTGGGAGTGATTTTTATATATATAAAAATGGCACCTGATATTCTCACTTTAAACCTGAATATCTCTGGATCCCTGGCACATAGAAACAAAATTCAAGATTCATTTGAAAGAAGAGATTCTCCCCTTTCTCCCAGGGGCCCTGGGCAATTGCCACCTTTGCCTACCCCTAGCGCCGGCCCTGGTGGTTGGCTGGCCAGATCAGGTGACCCTGGAATAGACTAGCCCCTGCCTGCGCTGCTCGGATCATTCTGTGTCTGGATGCCGCTAGGGAGAGAGCTGCTGCTGGTCAGGGAAAGCGTTAGGGTGTTCTATTAGAATAGTGTTAGGCAGGAGTGCTTCTACAAGAACCCAACAGCCCTTCTTAGGGCTACAATAACGTTATACTTTTTTTTTTTTTATTTGCTTGTGGCTGGGCTTGCTGGCACTAGTAGTGCAGCTAGTACCATATTGTGAGGAATTTGCAGGGGGACTTGCTACCGTTGTGTTTAGCTCTTAGTGACACACATATCCACCTCTGCTGATTTTTTTTTTTTTAACTGTATTTCATTTTATAGCTCAAACTCCTCTTGCAAAGCAGTGTGCTCTCATTGTAGGCTACAAAATAGCCATAGGAGAACCCCAACGGCTTACTTAGGCCTATAATAGCGTTGTATTTTCCTTTTTTTTGTTTGCTTGTGGCTGGGCTTGCTGGCACTAGTAGTGCAGCTAGTACCATACTGTGAGGAATTTGCTTGGAGACCTGCGACCGTTGTGTTTAGCTCTTAGTGACACGCATATCCACCTCCAACACCGAAGTGGGACAATTTATTAGGGGTTTGAGTAGAATTAGGCAGAGTCTGCTGATTTTTTTTTTTTTTAGCTGTATTTCATTTTATAGCTCAAACTCCTCTTGCAAAGCAGTGTGCTCTCATTGTAGGCTACAAAATAGCCATAGGAGAACCCCAACGGCTTACTTAGGCCTACAATAGCGTTATATTTCCCTTTTTTTTGTTTGCTTGTGGCTGGCCTTGCTGGCACTAGTAATGCAGCAAGTACCATACTGTGAGGAATTTGCTGGGAGACCTGCGACCGTTGTGTTTAGCTCTTAGTGACACGCATATCCACCTCCAACACCGAAGTGGGACAATTTATTAGGGGTTTGAGTAGAATTAGGCAGAGTCTGCTGATTTTTTTTTTTTTTAGCTGTATTTCATTTTATAGCTCAAACTCCTCTTGCAAAGCACAAAATCCAGTTGTGTGCTGTCAGTGTAGGTTAGAAACTAGCCATAGCAATAGGATAGCATCGTTTTGTTAAAAAAAATAAAAAACTAAAAAAAAATAAACACAAAAAATTTTTTTTTTCAAGTTTACACTTTAATTTGGAAAATGTTTAACCCGAGGGCTAGGGGTAGAGGACGAGGGCGTGGGCGTCCAACTACTGCAGGGGTCAGAGGCCATGGTCCTGGGCGGGGTGAGACACCACCTGCTGATGGGGGAGCAGGGGAACGCCGCAGAGGTACACTCCCTAGGTTCATCATGTCTCAAGTTACTGGGACTCGTGGTAGAGCACTGTTGAGGCCAGAACAGTGCGAAGAGGTGATGTCGTGGATTGCGGACAATGCTTCTAGCCATTTGTCCACCAGTCAGTCTTCCACGCAGTCCACCCATGTCACCGAAATCGGCACTCCTCCGGCTCCTCACCTCAGCCTCCTTCCCCCCAGTCTGCCCCCTCCCACCAAAATTTGGCATTTGAACCGGCATACTCTGAGGAACTGTTTTCTGGACCCTTCCCACAGTCACAAACCACTTGTCCTGCTGCTGCTGAGCTATTTTCCGATGCCCAGGTTTTCCACCAGTCGCAGTCTGTGGGTGATGATGACATTATTCACGTAGTGGAAGAAGTGTGTAAAGAGGTGTCGGACGATGAGGAGACACAGTTGTCAGACAGTGGTGAAGTTGTTGTCAGGGCAGGAAGTCCGAGGGGGGAGCAGACTGAGGGATCGGAGGATGATGAGGTGACAGACCCAAGCTGGGTTGAGAGGCCGGGTGAACACAGTGCTTCTGAGACGGAGGAGAGTCCTATAGCAGAACAGGTTGGAAGAGTCAGTGGTGGGGCCAGACGGAGAGGCAGGGCCAGAGCTGGTGCATCAGCGCCAAATGTTGCCCGTAGTCAAGCTCCCGTGGCGAGGGCTAGATTTTCAGAAGTCTGGAGGTTCTTTAAAGAAATACCGGATGACTGACGGACTGTGGTGTGCAACATTTGCCAAACCAGGATCAGCAGGGGTTCCACCACTACTAGCTTAACTACCACCAGTATGCGCAGGCATCTGAATGCTAAACACCCCACTCAATGGCACCAAGCCCGTTCACCTCCGGCCGGGCACACCACTGCTCCTTCCCCTGTGTCATCTGCTAGTCAGCCCCCTGCCCAGGACCCCGGCCCAAACACCTCCCGTGCGAAAACCCCATCTTCGCCTCCACGATCCTCCACAGCATCCACCAGCGTTCAGCTCTCCATACCCCAGACGCTGGAGCGCAAAAGGAGGTATAGCGCAACCCACCCACACGCCCAAGCCCTCAACGTCCACATCTCCAAGTTGCTTAGCCTGGAGATGCTGCCCTATAGGCTGGTAGAGACTAAGGCCTTTTGAAACCTCATGGCGGCGGCCGCCCCTCGGTATTCGGTCCCCAGCCGCCACTACTTTTCCCGATGTGCCGTCCCAGCCCTGCACAAGCACGTGTCAGAGAACATCCTCCGTGCCCTGACCAACGCCGTTTCTGACAAGGTCCACCTGACCACGGACACGTGGACGAGTGCTGCCGGGCAGGGCCACTATATATCGCTGACGGCACATTGGGTTAACTTGGTGGAGGCTGGGACCGAGTCTGACCCTGGGGCTGGTCATATACTGCCGACGCCGAGGATTGCGGGGCCTACCTCGGTCCAGGTCTCAAAGGCCTTCTATGCCTCCTCCTCCTCCCACCCCTCCTCCACCTCCTCCTCTGAATTACCTTCCGTGGGCATGGCGCCATTAGTCGGTAGCTCTAGGCACAGCAGCAGTGCCATCGCTAAGTGACAGCAGGCGGTGCTCAAACTGCTGAGCCTAGGCGATAAAAGGCACACCGCCCAAGAGTTATTACAGGGCATCACGGCGCAGACTGATCTGTGGCTCGCACCGCTGAACCTGATGCCAGGCATGGTTGTGTGTGACAACGGCCGTAACCTGGTGGCAGCTCTGCAACTCGGCAGACTGACACATGTGCCATGCCTGGCCCATGTGTTAAATCTCATAGTTCAGCGTTTCCTCAAGACATACCCCAATCTGTCTGATTTGCTCACGAAGGTGCGCCGCATCTGTGCGCATTTCAGGAAGTCCAGCACAGATGCTGCCACTCTCAGGGCAGCGCAGCGCCGCCTCCAACTGCCCGCTCACCGACTGTTGTGCGACGTGCCCACGAGGTGGAATTCAACACTGACCATGTTATCCAGAGTTTACCAGCAGCGCAGAGCGATTGTAGACTGCCAGATGTCAACTTCCACCAGAACTGGTAGTCAGGTCAGTCAGCTTCCTCAAGTCTACAATGAGGAGTGGACGTGGATGTCTGATATCTGTCAGGTGCTGAGTAACTTTGAGGAGTCAACACAGATGGTCAGTGGTGATGCCGCCATCATCAGCCTCACCATCCCGCTGCTTGGCCTGTTGAAAAACTCTCTGGTCAGCATGAAGTCGGAAGCTTTGTGCTCGTCACAAGAGACGGGGGAAGAAGATTCCCTTGTTGATAGCCAAAGCACCCTTAGGTCTGTTTCTCAGCGCATATCGGAGGAGGTGGAGGTGGAGGAGGATGAGGAGGAAGAGGAGGAGAATGTTGGCGATACAGAAGAGGGGACCATTGTTCAGTCCTTCACTGTTCAGCGTGTATGGGCAGAAGAAGAGGAGTTGGAGGAGTTGGAGGAGGAGGAAATGGACAGTCAGGATAGTGAGGGGAGTGAATTCTTGCGCGTTGGGACTCTGGCGCATATGGCAGATTTCATGCTAAGCTGCCTATCCCGTGACCCTCGCGTTCAAAGAATTTATTCCAGCACCGATTACTGGGTATTCACTCTCCTGGACCCACGGTACAAGCAAAATCTTTCCACTCTCATCCCTGGAGAGGAAAGGAGTGTGAGAATGCATGAATACCAGCAGGCCCTGGTGCACAAGCTGAAACAGTATTTCCCTTCTGACAGCGCTAGCGGCAGAGGGCGTACTTCTGCGGGACAAGTAGCGAGGGAGAGTAGGCGACCAGGCAGCTTGTCCAGCACTGGCAGGGGTACGCTTTACAAGGCCTTTGCCAGTTTTATGTCATCCCAGCAAGACACTGTCATCTGTCCCCAGTCTCGGCAGAGTAGGGCTGATCTTTACAGAAAGATGGTGAGGGAGTATGTAGCTGACCATACCATCGTCCTAAATGATCACACAGCTCCCTACAACTACTGGGTTTCAAAGCTGGACATGTGGCACGAACTGGCGCTGTACGCCTTGGAGGTTCTTGCCTGCCCTGCCGCTAGCGTGTTGTCCGAGCGGGTTTTCAGTGCAGCTGGTGGCATCATCACCGATAAGCGTACACGCCTGTCGACTGACATTGCTGACAGGCTGACGCTTATCAAGATGAATAAAACCTGGATTTCTCCGCATTTCCATTCTCCACCAGGTGAAAGAAGCTGAACCTGAATAATGTATGCACTCCTCCTCCTCATTGTCCTCCTTCTCCTCCTCTTTGTACACTAAAGCAGAGGAAACTGGCAATTTTTTTGCCAGGGCCAACTGGCTCTGGCTATAGTACTCTATGTATTTAATTTTTCTGGAGGGCCAACTACCCTGTCCTCTGTTTTAAACAATTTTTGGGAGTGCCACATACAGGCACTCAATCTATGTAATTTTTCTGGAGGACCAGCTACCTGCTCCTCTGGTTTGAAAACTTTTTTGGACTGCCACATACAGGCACTCAATTTATTTAATCTTTTTGGAGGACCAGCTACCTGCTCCTCTGGTTTGAAAACTTTTTTGGACTGCCACATACAGGCACTCAATCTATGTAATTTTTCTGGAGGACCAGCTACCTGCTCCTCTGGTTTGAAAACTTTTTTGGACTGCCACATACAGGCACTATCCAAATTACATTGTCTCCATAGCAGCCTCCACACGTCGTCTTTTTAGCTGCCTTCACACGTTGTCTCCATTGCTACCTCCACACGTCATCGCCATAGCTGCCTCCAAAAGTAGTCCATATAGCTGCCTCCATACATGGTCCCCTTATCAAACGAGCTGTGTCAGGCAGAATTTTGGGTTGTTTGCATGGCTTCCACATCAAACTTGTTAACTTTGTCGCCACCCTGCTGTGTAATCCACAAAATATACTGGCAAACTTTTATCATTTACCAATATTATTTCAGCGCTTCTTGCGCATCTGTTTACATTCCCCTCACCCGCCATATCCTAAACTTATAAGAACGCTACTACACTTGATCTTATACAAAAGGTTCTTAAAAGTGCTGTTTGGGGAGTAGCCTAGAGACAGGGGCTTGGATTGGCGAAAGCTCGCCTGGCAGCGGAGCGCCAGCTCCATCCCAAGATCCAACTAACATAGTTTTAACTGCAGCACCTTTAATCTACTACTAGTTCAGTGCCTCCATACATGGTCCCCTTATCAAACGAGCTGTGTCAGGCAGAATTTTGGGTTGTTTTCATGGCTTCCTCATCAAACTTGTTAACTTTGTCGCCACCCTGCTGAGTAATCCACAAAATATACTGGCAAACTTTTATCATTTACCGATATTATTTGAGCGCTTCTTGCTCACCTCCTTTGGTTCCTCTCTGCCACCCATTGGTTTTAAGCCTGAGTCCATTTGGGGTATGTTGCCAAGACACTCTCTAGCCTGCCGCTGCTGCCGCTGCCTCTGCATGCCGTCCCCTATAGTGTCAGGGTCAATTATTGGATGTTTTAGATGCTATCTAGCCTCATTCGGTCACTCTGTCATTGCCATGCTGTTGCCCATAGTTTTGGCATAATGGTGCGATTAAGCAGCCTCAGAGGCATCCATGCATGCTTCCCCTGCTGTTTCCTGTCCATTTCCGTGGTGTTTCCATCCTTTTCTGAGGTTCCCAGGTGCTTGGCCAAGCTTCCCTGTGCAGATCCTTGGTCCCCTTGAAAAATGCTCGAGTCTCCCATTGACTTCAATGGGGCTCGTTATTCGAGACGAGCACTCGAGCATCGGGAAAAGTTCGTCTCGAATAACGAGTACCCGAGCATTTTAGTGCTCGCTCATCTCTATTCACAAGCCACTTAGAAACACAAGCCAAAATGAGCAAGCTCAAAACAGTTGCTATCCCTTAATTTATCACTTGTGCACACTAATCCTTCCTTCCAATTAGCAAGCTAGGCAAAGAAAGGAAAAAAGAAAAACTATTTAAACTGTGACACTAAGAAAAGTTCCTTACTATTATTTATCTGCTCAATTGGCGATCACCCAAACCACAGATTCACTCTTAGCTCACACAAAATCTGCTTGTTTAAACCCCACTTATGTTCACAAGCCACTTGGATGCACAAGCCAGGAAAGCGCCATCAAATTCCGTAGCACTTTACAAATCATAGGGGACATATACAAATATAATATTACATTACAGGGTACAAACATTAATATCGAACAATAGAAGTGAGAGCCCTGCTCGCTTGTATTCTATGAGGAGGAAAGGGGTGACACAAGAGGTGAAGGAGCTTTTATAATGGTACAGTCATTATACAGGGAACAGTATAAAATATTTTAATAAATAAAAAATCTGCTGCTTAACCAGCCATCAGCCGCCACCCCATATACAAGGTGAAAGTGACAGCAAAGAAACCTAGTGCTTGGTACATATCTAGTGTTTGCCGGATAAGCAACTGGAGGATGACATAGGCTGGATTAGAGAGTTGACATAGGCTGGAGTTGACATTTCATGCAGTTAGCGAGTGTGATAGGCTTGCCTAAAAAGATGGGTTTTAAGAGCATGTTTGAAACTTTGGAGGGGGGTATTAGTCTCAGAGTCTGGGAAAGGGCATTCCAGAGAATTGGTGTGGCACTGGAGAAGTCCTGGAGACATACAGGAGAGGTTTGTATTAAGGTAGAGATTAATCAAAAATCACTGGCAGATCGAAGAGCAAGGTTTGGGCAATAGACTGAGATGAGAGAAGAGAGCTAGGGAGGTGCAGCATTATGCAGAGCTTTGTGGACATGGGTTATTATTTTAAACTGAATTAGGAAGGAGACAGACAGCCAGTGCAGTGACTCATACAGACTGGAGGCATGTGTGTATTATGTGGTCTGAAAGACAAGTCTGGCTGCTGCATTAAGAATAGATTGTAGAGGAGAGAGTTTAGTGAGTAGAAGACCGATCAGTAGGGAGGTACAGTAGTCTAGTCGATAATCCGAACAACAATTAGCATTTTAGATGTTTCAATTGTCAGAAATGGACAGATTCTGGAAATGTTTTTGAGATGCATCTGGCAAGAGCGAGCAAGAGATTGAATATATACGATGCAAAGGAGAGGTTGGCGTCCAGCACAACAGAGGGCCCGCTGCCTCTGTGCTATAGTGATCCCACCGAGCGAGATGGAGAAGTCATGGTTGGGTCGGTTAGTAGATGGTGGAAAGATAAGGAGTTCAGACAGCAGAGAGACATTCACTAGTGTTCTGGAGTAAGGCAGGGGTGATGTTACATGCAGAAGTATATAGCTGGGTATCATCAGCATATAGATGATACTGAAAAACAAATTTTTCAAACCATAAATATATGGATAAAAAATTATCAATATGTCCCTAAATAGTTTAAATGAAAACGCCATCTTGCTCCACAGAAAAATGACACCTTAGCCAGCTCTATACACAGTATAGTATGAAAAAATATTGATTTCAAAATCCGGAAAAACGTGGAATTTTTTTAACAAAAGATTTACATTATTTAAACTTTTAAAACGTAATAAAACCTATGTAGATTTTGTATATCTGTAATCATACCAACCCAATGAAAATAAAGGAGAAGTGTCCCTTGCATTGCACTACAAAAGATTTAAAAATAAATTGTTTTCAGCTTCTAAGCAAAATATAAAATGGTGCCACATGGAATTAATATTTGTCCCAAAGATAACAAGCCATGATAAGAAAAACCAAAAAGATCCGGCTTATGAAAAGAAGGGAGTGAGAAAACAGAAATGAAAAAGTAGAAAAGTTAAGGAAGTGGTTAAATTGAAAATAATATGGCAGAATCCCACCCAGAAAGAGTTAATCAAAAAGGGCAAGTTATTAGAACCTTTAAATG